>NC_142795.1:4733638-4958104 GCF_049724085.1 Artemia sp. Qi Xiang Cuo | reverse complement strand
AGCAATAATTTGCTTTTGTTGAAACTAAAATGAGCCACCCAAACTACTAAATTCTCCTCCATTTATTAAATATAGTTACCCCCCCCCCTCGTTGGATTTGGTGTTATAAATAATGTGAAATAAAAAACGGTCGTATGCAAATTGGGATCATAATGTGAGTCCAGAGGTGGTCACGGACGGTTTTCCAGGAAGTTGAACTTAAAGACGTTCCCATGGGTGAGGGATGCGAATGTTTGTGAGAAAGAACCCTTTAAGCAGAAAAGTATCAGAATTATCGCTAATTTTTGTATTTTAACATATGACATATATTTTCGGTTTACCAATGAAATGGAATGGGACGTCCTGCTCCATTCAAATGTATTCATAGTGTTTTAAATATATAGGTCTTTTTGTGTTTTATCTATAATTTTTATTTTCGCAAGTATAATTAAACAAATATAACTCATGGCTGCATCCCTTACAAAAATTCATCATAAAATTTCTTTAATATTAAAAACTATTTTAGTTCAAAATTAAAACTATCACGAATATTAAAATTAACATTAGCATTCAAACATTAAAATCCTAACATTAATATCAAGATTTTAATATCCGAATGCTGTTTGGAATAATGGTTAAGTTGATTCAACGTTAATTTACTATATTAATTAGGAAGCATTTTTCCAAATGTTGCATGAAAAGAGTAAACGAGGTTTCGGGTATTAGTTGCTGGAAAGTTAATTATTGTTCTCTGAACGTGTCCTAGTATGATTTTCTGGTTTTAATTTGCCTTGAACATGCCATGTTTGTTGTAAATAGACTATATGATATGAGAAGTATTGTTTTGAATCTGTTCCTCGTGAGTGATGTGGTAATTCCTGCGAGTAATAAGTGATGGATAGAAAGGTAATTATTGTTCTAAAAATCACCAGTTTGCACGATTTCGTAAATAAATAACCGTTAGGTTAGTATATTTGGAGGCTTTGAGAGGTTTAAAAGTCAGTATAGTCTTAAATATGGGACAATATATACAAATAATAGATAGTTCTTCAAATGTAAGTCCTCCAATGTTTGATGTGAGTTCAAATAATATGACCTTTCGGTGTGTTTTCTAAGCAAAAATATGTAAAATACAATGAACTATGCACCATTGATTATAAAGGTTTGGCTAAAAATGAATTGTCAGTAAAAAAGCCCCCAAATTTAGCCTTTAATTTGGCTTTTAGGTGTGTTTTCCAAAGGAAATATTCAAAATACTGTGAAAATAGGTCCCCCCCCCCTCCCCCCCCCAACGTTTTGTTTGGGGGGAAGGGAGATTTTAAAATGCTATTGTATTTGGTTTGTGTGTGCTTTTTGTCTCTAAAATTTGAATTAAGCCCTTCTGGGCCTGTAGTAGCTAGTACGTGACCTATAATTTACATGGGTCATGGGACAGGTATGCTAACCGTCATGCTCCAATTAGGAAGAGACCTTTTGATCACTGGGGACCGGCCAATTTGCACGCTGTAGGTGATGTCTCTATACTTTCCGTTTATTTGCTTCTTACAGAAAAGTATTTTAAAGGGCTTAATGCTTTTTATATGCTTCCTTTGTAATTATAACTAATAACTATCCAAAGGTTAAGATAAAATCAATAACATTTGAAACTAAAGAAAATCCTAAAATGAAGTAAATTGTCAAACAAGGTTCAGATATTTCAATTTAAGGAGCTATTGCAATATAGAGATTTTTAGTAGTTTATAGCCATTACGAGATTGCCGGACGCGTAAATTAAGGGTCTATAAATCATTTTTGAACCAACAATATTCATATCCTTTAATTAGGGAGGTCATGGCTTGGCAAAAAAAGGAATTTTCAGTGAAAAACTCACAAATATAGCTCTTAATATAGCTTTTCAGTGTTTTTTCTAACTAAAATAAACATAATACTATGAAATTACGTTCCATTTATTTTAATTAATATCATTTAATTAGGGGGTCAAGGCTTTGCAAAAAAGGAATTGACAGTGAAAAACTCACAATTACCGCACTTTTTTTGTCTTTTAATTTTATTTTAATTATAATATTCGACTTAATAGATGTAATATCTGGTACTTGTCTCCTATAACTATTTTTCACTCATTGAGGTCAAGGATTGGCGAAAAAAAGGGAATTGTCAGTGAAAAACTCACAAGTAGATTTCTTAAAATGGCTTTTTAGTGTTTTTTCCAACGAAAATACACAAAACAGGACGAAATTACGTTCCCTTTATTTTAATTTATTTCATTTAAATAGGGTGGTCAAGATTTGGCTAAAAAAATGGAATCTACACAGACAAACTCACGCATCTAGCACTTAACCGGCCTCTCAATTGTTTTTTCCGATAAAAATACGCAAACTCAGAAGAAATTTCGGTCGCATGGCTTTAACTACTATCCTTCCATGCTTGAGGGCCAAGAGTGGCAAGAAAAAGGAATTGACAGTGAAAAAATAAAAAATATAGCACTTAATATGGATTTTCAGTGTTTTTTCCAAACAAAATACGAAAAATGCGACGAAAATACGTTCCCATGGTTCTAATTCATATCCTTCAATTAAGGAGGTCAAGGCTTGGCAGAAAAAAGGAATTTTCAGTGAAAAACTCACAAATATAGCTCTTAATATGGCTTTTCGGTGTTTTTCCGACGAAAATAAGCAAAATACGATGAAAATACGTTGCCATGGTTCTTATTCATATCCTTCAATTAGGGAGGACAAGACTTGGCAAGAAAAAAGGAATTTTCAGTGAAAAACTCACAAATATAGCTCTTAATGTGGCTTTTCATTTTTTTTTCCGGCAAAAATAAGCAAAATTCGACGAAATTACGTTCGCATGGTTCTAATTCATATCATTTAATTAGGGAGTACAAGGCTTGGCAAGAAAAAAGGAATTTTCATAGAAAAACTCACAAATATAGCTCTTAATATGGCTTTTCAGTGTTTTTTCCAACGAAAATAAGCAAAATACGACGAAATTACGTTCCCATGGTTCTAATTCATATCCTTTAATTAGGGGGGTCAAGGCTTGGCAATAAAAAAGGAATTGTAACCAATCACATGTCGAGGCTTAACATTCTCAAGGTTTTAGCTTTTGACGGATAACATTAAACCTAAGGAAATTTATGTATTTGGAATCAGCGTATAAAGCCAATCATTTTCGTGTATCTATAATTACTAAAATTCTGTTTTTAGAGTTATGGTTACTTTCGGACCAATTGCACTTTACTTTCACCTTGTTTCCCAAAAACTGTTTAAAATTAGGGTTTTTTTAGGTGTTTTCGTTTTTGCTTTATTGTTTGACTTGATAGGAATTCTGCAACAGGATTGTCGTTGAAATTTCTTAATGACTAAAGATTTTTTTAACAAGAAATGACTGAAAAGTGTTTTGGGGGGGGGATGGGTTGATTGGTAGAAGGATCTATTAGGATAGTTATAGTGGAGGCCGAGTTGCTAGTGAAAAACCCGTGTGGATGAGTTGAAATAAAAAATATTAACAAGAAATGGCTGAAAAGTGTTTTGGGGGAGATGGGTTGATTGGCAGAAGGATTTATTGCTTAAACATAACTGTGCATAAACATCGTAATTTTTTGTCTAATTGTGTGTGTAAGTTTTTGTGTGCATGTAAGTTTTCGTGTGCATGTGTAAGTTTTTGTGTGTGTGTGTGTGTGTGTGTGTGTAATTGTTTGTGTGTGTGTGTGTGTTTTTGTTTTTTTGTGACTTTGTTTTTTTTTTTGTGTGTGTGTGTGTGTGTGTGTGTGTGTGTGTGTGTGTGTGTAAGTTTTTGTGTGTGTGTGTAAGTTTTGGCGTGTGTGTGTAAGTTTTCGTGTGTGTGTGTAAGTTTTTGTGTGTGTGTGTAAGTTTTTGTGAGTGTGTGTAAGTTTTTGTGCGTGTGTGTAAGTTTTTTTGTGCATGTAAGTTTTCGTGTGCATGTGTAAGTTTTTGTGTGTGTGTGTGTGTGTGTGTAAGTTTTTGTGTGTGTGTAAGTTTTTGCGTGTGTGTGTGTGTGTAAGTTTTCGTGTGTGTGCGTAATTTTGTGTGTGTGTGTGTGTATGTTTTTGTGTGTGTGTGTAAGTTTTTGTGCGTGTGTGTAAGTTTTTGTGTGTGCGTATGTTTTCGTGTGTGTGTGTGTAAGTTTTTTTGTGTGTGTGTAAGTTTTTTCGTGTGGGTGTAAGGTTTTGTGTGTGTGTGTGTGTAAGTTTGTTTGTGTGTGTAAGTTTTTGCGTGTGTGTGTAAGTTTTCGTGTGTGTGTGTGTAAGTCTTTTTGTGTGTGTGTGTTAGTTTTTGTGTGTGTGTGTAAGTTTTTGTGCGTGTATGCAAGTTTTTGTGTGTGTAAGTTTTTGTGTGCATGTTAGTTTTTGTGTGCATGTAGGTTTTTGCGTGTGGGTGTAAGTTTTTGTGTGTGTGTGTGTTAGTTTTTGTGTGTGTAAGTTTTTTGTGTGTGTAAGTTTGTGTGTGTGTGTGTGTGTGTAATTTTTTGTGTTTGTGTGTGTGTGTGTGTGTAAGTTTGTGTGTGTGTGTGTGTGTGTGTGTTAGTTTGTGTGTGTGTGTGTGTGTGTGTGTAATTTTTTTTTTTTTTAAGTTTTTTTTGTGTGTGTGTGTGTGTAAGTTTGTGTGTGTGTGTGTGTCTAAGTTTTTGTGTGTTTAATTTTTGTCGTGTGTGTGTGAGTTTTCGTGTGTGTGTGTGTGTGTAAGTTTGTGTGTGTGTGTGTGTGTGTGTGTATGTTTGTGCGTGTGTAAGTTTTTGTGTTCATGTGTAAGTATTTGTTTGTGTGTGTGTGTGTGTGTAAGTTTTTGTGTGTGTGTAAGTTTTTGAGTGTGTGTGTGAGTTTTCGTGTGTGTGTGTGTGTGTAATTTTTTGTGTTTGTGTAAGTTTTTGTGTGCGTTTAAGATTTCGTGTGAATGTAAGTTTTTGTGTGCATGTAAGTTTTGGCTTGTGTGTGTTTACGTTTTCGTGTGTGTGTGTATGCTTTCGCGTGTATGTGAGTTTTTGTTTGTGTGTGTGTTAAGTTTTTGTGCGTGTGTGTAAGTTTTTGTGCGTGTGTGTGTGTAAGTTTTGTGTGTGTGTTTAAGTTTTTTTTTTGTGTGTGTGTGTGTGTGTAAGTTTTCGCGTGTGTGTGTAAGTTTTTTTTTGTGTGTGTGTGTGTGTGTGTGTGTAATTTTTTGTGTGTGTGTGTAAGTTTTTTTTAGTGTGTGTTAGTTATTGTTTGTGTTTTATATTGTTTGTGAATGTAATTTTTTGTGTGAATGTTAGTTTTTGAGTGTGTGTCTATGTTTTGTGTGTGTGTGTGTTAGTTTGTGTGTGTGTGTGTGTTTGTGTGTGTGTGTGTTTTTGTGTGTGTGTGTAAGTTTTAGTGTGTGTGTGTGTAAGTTTGTGTGTGTGTAAGTTTTTGTGTGTGTGTAAGTTTGTGTGTGTGTGTGTGTGCATGTAAGTTTTTGTGTGCATGTAAGTTTTGGCTTGTGGGTGTTAGTTTTTGTGTGTGTGTGTGTGTGTAAGTTTTTGTGTGTGTAAGCTTTTGTGTGGGTGTAAGTTGTTTGTGTGTGTGAGTAAGTGTGTGTGTGTGTGTAAGTTTTTGTGTTTGTTATTTTGTGTGTGTGTGTGTGTGTAAGTTTTTGTGTGTTTAATTTTTGGCGTGTGTGTGTAAGTTTTAGTGTGTGTGTGTAAGTTTTGTGTGTGTGTGTAAGTTTTTGTGAGTGTGTGTGTACGAGTTTTTTTTGTGTTCATGTCATTTTAAGATCCTTAAAAAAGTAAAAAAAAAAACCATGTTAAAACAATTCAAGAAAGTATTTACGAAATGGGGAGGGGACTCTTTGAGGTTGGAAAATGGGTTTAGGAATGACATTATGAAAGGAACTTGTTCAGAAAAGATATAATAAAGCCATAAAAAAGTATTAAAAAAAATGGAGATGGGGACTCTTTGGGGGGGGGCGGGGAGGTCTTTTGGGGATCCGGGGGCCCTTGAGCACCGATTGGTCTTTTGGGGGCCCGTGGGGACCTTTGGGGACAGGGGGAGGGCCTTGGGGAGCAGGGGGAGGGTGTGTCGGGGTCTGGGCGGCACTTGAGGGCCGATTGGTCTTTTGGGAGCCCAGGGGACCTTTGGGGACTGGGGGAGGGCCTTTGGGGCCCAGGGTGGGCGTTGGGGGGTCTGAGGGGCCCTTGAGCACCGTTTGTTCTTTTGGGTGCCCGGGGACCTTTGGGGACCGAGGGATGGCCCTTGGAAGCCTGGAGAGGGTGTTTAGGGATCTGGGTGGCACTTGAGGGCCGATTTGTCCTTTGGGAGCCAGGTGGAACTGTGGGGATTGGGTAGAGGATCGGAACCCTTTGGGGTTGGGGTAGGGGGATCGGAGCCCTTTGGGGTTGTGGTAGAGGATCTCACAACACTGTTCAAATGGAACTTGTGTATTATAACGACCACAGAGTTTCACCATTAGATTCTCTTCTAAAATCTCTTCAAAAATCATATTTTATAATGTCTCTGACTGTTTCGTCGAAATAATTCCATAAAATGGCTAAAAGGGTTTCGCCCAAATAATCCCTAAACGTAATTCAGCGTGTTCCTTTTGTTTGGCATCCCTGCGCTGGCATATTTCAATTATTTGGAAACCTGATTCCCGCGCTAAAACAATTCATCGCTAAGATCTAAACTTTGTCTCGGAAACGATTTTCTTGTTAGAACTCCAAATTAATTCTCCTTTCGTGAATCAATTCTCTTTAGAACAACAAATTAATTCCCCTTTTATGTCAATCAATCAATCATGACATCATCTGTCACGTGTGATCTAAACTTTGTACCGGAGACAATTCTCTTTGGAAATGCATCAAAGACATTTATTAACTTGACGTCATCTGTTAGACATTCCCTGGAAACAATTTGATTAATGACTGACAGCACAGGTGTTCCCCGGAAACTCATAACATTTGGCTCGAGCGTGCCCAAAACAACAACAACAACAACATTGACCTTGGCGTTCGCTGAGAGCGTGCCCAAAACAACAACAATAACATTGACCCCATTAACCACGTGTTCCCCCTTATGACTCTATCGCGTGCCCAAAACAACAACAATAACATTGACCCCATTAACCACATGCTCTCCCTAGTGACTCTATCGTGTGCCCAAAGCAACAACAATAACATTGATCCCATTAACCACGTGTTCTCCCTAATGAATCTATAGTCCATGAAAGTGACAAAGTTCCTGTTTTTTCATTCTCACTGACAAAGACCATAAAAACATCAAATAAATTGACCAACACACATAACCATCCATGAAAACAGACATAAATGTGACAAAGTTCCTGTTTTTTCATTCTCAGTGACAAAATCCATAAAAACCATCCGTAAATGTGACAAAATTCCTGTTTTTCAAATTCTCACTGACAAAGTCCATAAAAACATGCATAAATTATGTACTGACACGAGTTATAGGGTCACCTCTACTGGTAGTATCCATCGAGAGACATTGCAAGCTCATCTAAGTGCGTGCCAATTGATTGCTTCACTTCCGAGGGTACAAATATTTCTTAGATTCCAGACACATATTCGTTCTTACTTCTGCATCCATCTAGCAGGGAAATGCCTGCAAAGTTGTCATTATCTGTTCGTCGTTTCCGTAACGGTAGCTTTTTTTGTACAGCCTTAAGGTTTCCTTTAGCTTTGATGATGTTGACTCCACCGTCCTGAATTTCTTTATTGAGATGGTTGAGAGCTGCGAAGGTATCAGTCAAGTAAGCTAAAATAGGAATGATCTCGAAAATTTTTAAGCAATCTTCGTGACAATCATGCTGCCCTTGCCAAACACGATTCAGTCATCAGACCGCGGTACGACCACAGCAGGTTATAACGGTTAAGAAGTGTCTTAAATTCAGTTCCCATTTCTTTACACAGCTCCCTGAAGATACAGCGATTCAGGGCATTTTTTGCACATAGTTCAAACATTCTAATAAATTTTTCAATGCTGTTGCTAGTTTTGGAGCCAAGGTTTTCTTATTACGAACGCATGCCTGTGCAGATTACAATGCGTTAAAACGATGTGTGGTGCATTAGATTGGAAGCGTCTGTCGTTCGTCCAGCTGAAGTCTGAATTTTGCTTGGCTTAAAATCAAATCTGCCGCTACCTGGGTCAAGATGTCTTTGCTCATGTCCTCTATTTTGCTGCTGATGACGTCATGTGAAAGAGGGCTTTGGGATAACTTAACTTTAGTCACTTTTTCCAGTACCATATTCACCATTTTCAGTGCAGCTGGTTTTATGCGTGTTTCACCAATGGTATGTGGTTTATCCTGATTTACGATTATGTAATCCTTTGCCGTGAACAGGATGAGTAGCCTTTTCATCGACTCTTGCTCTCTTCACCTTGAGTTCAGCAAGTGTTGTGTTCTTATTTTTGGTATCTTCATGCAGCTCAAGGATTTAGTTTTGCCGGCACTAGACTAGGATCACTCAACTTGATATTGCAAGTAATAGAGTTGGTGAGATTACTTCCATCACGCTCTATTATACTTGCGAAGCTTCATAGAACATATTCGTCCAATAACATTCTTTTTTGTACTAGATAGTTAGTACGAAGGGAATAAAAATTTTACGGAGGGAAAGTTGTCACAAAACGTCTCATCAAGACACTAAAAATTCAACTACTGGGTGAAAAATTTCCCTACAGCGCAGATAAAACAAATAATGTGGCTCTGAAGCCAATGATACGCAAGCTGGGCGTGTCACTACAAATTATATTTGTTGGGTATAAATTATTATGAAATTCGGTAATAGATTCTTTACTCAAAAGCACCATCTAAATCTTTGACATGTATCACCAAATGTGACCTTTCTTATCGATCGACGCAAAATTTCGGAGAAACAAGTACTTTAAGTTACATATATATACTGCCCTTCTTCCTTGAACCCATGAAACTGACTCATTGCTGCCCTGGGGTTCAACCAAACCTACTGGTTTAAAGCATTAAGGCATAACAGGTGACACACATACGAACTCTTCAACCCATAAAAATAGTTGTGGAAATTGAATCTCTGGCTGTGTTAAAATAAAACAGCTTATCTGACCATTTTGCCAAAAATGAGTTACTGTATTTCTAAGTTCTGTTGAATTTCTAAGTCCTTCATCCTGCAGGAGCATTGGAGAAAGGTATTTCAGTTCGTCGTTTAGGCTCATACATGGGTGTTTGTGAAAATGGTGAGAACAAAAGAGCGTATTTGAAGATTCTAGTTATATAGAGATGAATATTGTTTGCTTATAAAATAGCTTACCGCAGAATTAGTGTTTAATTTTTTTGTTTTTCAAGTCATTCGACAAAATAAGTGTTACTACAGACTATTTCAGAAGCCGTACTTCAGCAAAATTTTGGAAAAGTCAGTTACATGCTTCGTTTTCAGGTTTAGATTAGACGTCCTTTATATTAATACAAAATAATTTTTTATGGCTTAAAAGGCATATACGTGGGCCATACGTCAGAAATTGGACTTGGAGTGCCGTATGTCGTCAAAGGGGGAAAAAACTTTAAAAACACATCAACATTTGTTTATATGCATTTATGTTATTTTTTAATAATCGGGCAATTTTTATTTTTTTTTTTTGGGGGGGGGGGGAGGGAGCAGTCAAATCTTCCACCCCCTTGGATACGGCCTTGCTAAATTCTAAGACTGATCTTTCTTGTTTAAGGGAAGTGGGGTTGAAAACAAATTTAAAGAGAATACACAAAGTTTTTTTCTTAGTTTTTATTTTTTATGGTTTTTAATTTTTAAATTTTTTATGCCTGCTTTCGGACAGGCTCTGCTGTTAGTCACTGAATACAAACTTGTTGCAGGGAACGCACTACAATTCTAGACAACCAATGAGTATAGTTGCTCTTAGATTTCGACTAATTTTTGTTAGCTTTTACCTTTTATTTTATTTCGTTTTTAACTGTTCAATGTCTCGTTATTCTCCTGGTTCTTAAACCAAATTCGAATTTCTTCCAGAAAAAAATTGGAGTGACAAAATATAGTTCACAAAGTCTCAAATTATATAAATTTTTCTGTTTGACAATTCTTAGAATTCGCCCCTAGAAAAATAAGAAGAGCTGACTAAATTCCCTTAATCTGGCTGTTCTGTTTTTTTTTCCAAAAAAGTTGTTTCCCACAGTTATTTATACCACTACACACAGATCCGCATGTTTTCGCTTATTCGCCAATTAAGATCCCTATTGAGTTCAGAACAATTTCAAAATCGACCAATTATTAAAACACTGCTACTGATAATAATAAAATGTTTTTATCAAGCCAGCACCCGAATTGATATTTCAGCTTTTATTGCAAGAAATTAACTTGCAGTTTCGCTCGCCAGAAGGGAAAAGATATTCAAGAAAATCTGTATTTTGAGGCAGTGTATTTTTTTCTATATTTTTTTTTGTGTAGCCCCTCCCAAAAAAATACTTTTTCAATTCCTTCCCACCCCCCCCCCCTCCCAAAAAAACTAGATTAAGCCCTGTTCGTGATCTTAAAAAAAATATGCTTTGCTTTGTTTCCCGGCAATAATTTCGGAAGAAATTTCGAAATAATTTCTCACCTTGTTGTCTCTTACTCGCTTCTTGCTCTTTTTTCCCTTTTGCTGTAGTTTCTTCAGACTTCCTGCCTTTCTTTCTATATAATCTAGGTTTTCCTTCTTCTCTTGACTCTTCTGGCTCATATTCCATGGATATAAACATTCCTTGTACATTTTCTAAGTCTCTGTTGTCAATTTTTTCATTCATATCTGCGGCTGACTAAAAATAAATGTCATTTGTTTAATAAAACTAGGTTTTTCACATAATATACACAATAACAAGCACTATCTAGATGGCAAGATGGGTCTACTTTCGGATATTCAAGGAGCTTGGGCAATACAATAATTTTTTCTTCGCATTGCTGGGGGGGAGCACTGCCCCCCTTGTCCCTCCCAAACGACGCCCCTGCTATTTAGTAAATATATCATATTTTTTAATAAATATTTAACATTTTTAATAATTATATAATTATATTTAGAATTTTCTAAATTGTGTTTTAGTACTCTACACTAAATTATATTATACTTTAAAGGCTGGTTATTTACGAGGCCAGTATATATTTTGATAGTCAAAATAATTCAAATACTTAAGCGAAGTTTTGTCTTCAATGGTCAATTTTAGGTAAGACTCTAGCAGAAGGCTAGATATGTGTCTTATAAGTCTTCTACAGATATTGAAAAAGAGTTATGTCACATACTATAAGTTTCACAGATAAGCTGAAAAAGTGAAAAATGAGCTCCATTTTTTCTTCTTTTTTGTGTAAGGGAGCTTATTCTAAAGGGTTGTCAACCTTCTCTCGGCTTTTAATTGTTGTACCAAAATAATTGTTTTAATTGTTTGGTACAAATTAATTGCACCAAATAATTTTATTTGGTACGATTGTGAAGGATTGACCTAGTTAAAATAAAAGTTAGTTGAATAACCAACTTACAGTGAATTAAAGTATAGACCCCACAATTTCAACGATTATTATAAATATTCGCTTGAAAAGTTAAACCAACAAACCGTTTAAGCATAAAATAAATACACAATTTCTAATCTCACTGTTAACAAGTTCTCTTGGGGAATTTAAAGGAAATTTTTGATGTGTCTGGACCAAGGTCGTATCCACGATTTTACTTGGGGAGGGGGGCAAAGAAAAACTTTCCAAAGCACATAAAAATTTCTTTATATGTATTTTTTTACTTTTTTATGAGTCAGACAAAAATTTGAGAGGGGAGTCTAACCAGGTAGCCCCCCTGGATACGGACATGGTTTGGGACAATATAAGGGTGTGATGCATTCTGGAATAAATTAGCCTTCATTGAAGCACTTTAGGTTTAATAAGGGCAAAAAAAGGTCATATGTGTGACATAGTTTTACTAAATGCCCCACACGAAGGAAATACCTAAGAATAGGCCGGAACAAGAAAATAAAATTTTTTGAATTATTGAGGGTTTCGCACGAGGTAAAAAAAGAGGCTAAACAAGGTGGGAAAGAGGAAAAGTGTTTGCCAGTCTTTTGACTTCAGTCAGCTTATGGCTGCGATGAATTTAGAAGCAAAAAATGTGTCAAAAACGTGCAGTAATTATTTGCAATACAAACCAAAGCAACTGCAGCGATTCCATCCTTTGGATTTAATCCACCGAAAAGTTTACTCTCTGCTGACTGCAGTGCAGATGCCTCGTCTTTGGTAATAATGTCCAAATTTGCTTCAAAAGCTATTGAACCAATCTCTAAAAATAAATTATCTCAATTTTTCATCACTGGACAGCGCACCTGAACAGTTAGAATGACAGGAACTTCCCTAAATTGATTTTAAAGATCTTTTCCCCATCATAAAATTTTGAAGGGTCTAGGCTTAAAACACACGTTTGAGTGAGGATATATATCAGACCAAACATTTGCTTGCTCTTGAAAATGCCGGTCAGGCGTAGTGAAAGATGTGCTGACTGCACAGAGTAATGCTTTCTTGTGATTTTGAGGGTTCGTGATCATTAATTTTAGTTTTTGTTCCTTATAGGTTTGATTTTTTCATCTACGGTAAGTTTCTGTTATTTTTTAGCTTGATGGTTAATTGATTTCTATTCGTTAAATTGCACTTGATTCTTTCTTCGAAAAATACTTACAAGATTTTTTTCTTCAAAAAACAAATTACTAACGTAGTTCCAATGTGTTAATTGTAGGAATACTTGATTTTTTAGTTTGTTTTTGCTTGCGAAATAAAATATCGGAATAAAATTTAAATTTCAGTCTAAATTTGAATATTCGATCGAAATTTTCTATCAGCTGCTGGTTTTTGCAATAGATTTTAAGTTTTTTTTTTCTGAAAAACTTCACGGTGGACGGACAGAGGATTTTTTCCATCATATGGGAAACAAGCCCAACTGATCGTTTTCTATGGAGCTAAAGTCATCTTGAGCACAATCCTACAGACACCCTTGAACACATACGTATCCTATTCCATCAAAAGTAATTCAAGTATAAGACCAACATAAATCACTAACAGTAACTATTTAAAACCCAAAACAAACAGAAAATACAATAAATAATCATGTTAAGTTTAAACGAACAGAAACTACCACATACAAGAGAAGGGCAACGCTGCTTATGCTTTTAAAGAGCAGAAAAGATATTCACGTTTTACGGATTTTTTTTTACGAATTATATTTCGGAATGTTGGAAACAAGTTTCAAATTCCTCGACAACAGGGGGAAATCGAAATAGAAAAAACATGTACATACTCTCCTGGTTCTGAAATCTGACGCATTAAACATCAACACTCTAAATGTTAGTTTCGATCCTGAATTGTTCTATTTTCTTTGTCATTTTGCTTCTGGATTTGGGTAAAAAACATGTTTGTCACTGTAGTACATTCCCAAATTTTATATTTCAAATTTGCAGCAGTAGCTGAAACCTAGTAAAGAGCAAACCGTGGTTTTTTGTATTCAAATTTTTAAAAACTAATATTTGACGAAACTGTTCTAATGTCACAAATTCTTGATGGAACCTTTTTTGCAGCAGAATTTTTTCCAAGTCCGTAAAGCTTTGGTTTTCGCCCCATTACTTTTTTTTTAGTTTTTGGGCACTCCTAGACCGGAGGCTATATTGTTATAACAGAAAAAAAGAATTGCTTCTTGAGAGAGACCTGAAATTTTTTGAGTCCGAAAAAACTTTCCTCCAGCTGGGTTAGATTTAGGTAAAGTTGTAGAATAGCGGCTCTCCAGAAGGAGACATGCTGAATCAGAAAGGGAGGCTTTTTAGATTACTAATTTTATGGTCTTTTCTCGTGACTGGGCTATAGTTCGTTCTTTACTAGAAATTAAATAAAAAAACAAGTTTTTTTTTAACTGAAAGTAAGCAACGACTTTAAAACTTAAACGAACAGAAATTATTCGTTACATAAAAGGGGCTGTCCTCTCCTCAACGCATCACTCTTTACGCTAAGCTTTGACTCTGTCAGAACTCTATTTTTTAAAACAAAAACTTTAGCGTAAAGTGCGAGACGTTGAGGAGGGGACAGTCCCTTTCATATACGGGATAATTTCTGTTCGTTTTAAGTTTTAATGTTTGCATCTTCTAATCTGAAATTGGGGAAATTACAAAGACTATCTGCAGAAAAAAGGACAACAGGTTGCAGTTCTTTTCCATTTTCTCTATAGCTCCATACTAATCACGAATTCAATAATACAACCTGTATTAATAGTTACCAAAGTATAGTGGCTGTGATGCTCTATATCAAACAGTTCGTGGTAGCGAAATATAAGTAAGGAGCCACCCGGCTCAATGGTAACCGAAACTCTAGAAAACGGGATTTTGATACCAATAGATACATCAAAAGAATCAGATTTTAATGCTGATTTCAAATATATAAGTTTCATGAAGTTTAGTCTCTCCCATTAGAAGTTACGCAAAAATTTGCCTGATTTTCGAAAAAAGGGGAAAGACTCCCTAAAACTTAAAAAACCTGAATGAAAATCACACCATCATATTCAGCGTATCTGAGAACCCTACTGTAGAGTTTTCAAGCTCCTATCTATCAAAATGTGTGTTTATTTGTTTTTTTTTTGTGTTTTTTTCCTCAGGGGTGATCGTATCGACCCAGTGGTCCTAGAATATCGTGAGAGGGCTCATTGGAACAAAAATAAAAATTTCTAGTGTCCTTTTTAAGTGACCAAAAATATGAAGGGCAACTAGGCCCCCTCCCACACAAATTTTTTTCCCAAAGTCTCCCGATCAAAATTTTGAGATAGCCATTTTGTTCAAAATGGTCAAAAATATGATAAATATGTCTTTAGGACGACTTAATCCCCCAAAGTCCCCGGGGGGAGGGCTGGAAGTTATGAACTTTACCCAATGTTAACATATAGCATTGGTTATTGGGAAGTATACAGACTTTTTCAGGGGGGATTTTTTCTGGTAGTAGGGAGAGGGGGGTGGGTCGGGGGTTATGTGAGAGGATCTTTCCATGAAGGAAGTTATCATGGGGAAGGGACATTGCTATGAAGGGGGTGCTGGATTTCCCAGCATTATTTAAAAAAAAGATCAGAAATTAAATAAAAAGAAACAAAAGTTTTTTTTAGAAAAAAGTTTTCCAACTGAAAGTAAGGAGCAACATCAAAACTTAAAACGAACAGAAAATATTACATATATGATTGGGTTCACTCCCAAGTCAATACCTCGCTCTTTAAAAGTAAAATTAATATGAAAATTTTGTTGTAATCATTCATGTACGGTGAGCCAAAATCAAAACCTGCATTAATTCAAAAACGTTCAAAAATTAAATAAAAAAAACAAGTTTTTTCTACCGAAAGTAAGGAACGACGTTAAAACTTAAAACGAACAAAAATTATTCCGTGTATGAAAGGGGCTGTCGCCTCCTCAACACCTCACTCTTTACGCTAAAGTTTGACTTTCCCACAACTCTATTTTTTTTAAAAAATAAAAAACTTTAGCGTAAAGAGCGAGACGTTGAGGAGGGGACAGCCCCTTTAATATACGGAATAATTTCTGTTCGTTTTAAGTTTTAAAGTCGTTACTTACTTTCAGTTGAAAAAACTTGTTTTTTATTTATTTAATCGTATTCAAAGGATGCGAGTTCAAGCCACTTTGCGGTAGCGATTGCAGAAATTGAGTTATATTAAATTACGGCTTTAGTTTCATACCAGTGTTTTACTTCTACAAATATATATTCCAAGGCTAATAACAATCCCCCCATTTCAGCATCAGAAATCTTGTTATTATTTGTTCTGTAGCATGTAACCGTCAAATAATCAGGGACTGATATTGGAATGATCAACAGACTTCGCTAACATTCCGCTAACATGAATTTTTTACGAAAAACTGTGTTTTCAAACAGTTCGTTGTAACGAAGTGTAAGTAAAGAACGATACAGCTCAATAGTAACAAAAACTATATGAAAATATAGTCTTGATAACAATAGATACATCAAAAGAATCAAATTTTGATACTTATTCAAAATAATAATAATAATAATAATAATTTTATTATAAGCCAAAAAACAGGCCATACAGAACAGTATTCTTAATCACACTCCACAAGAAAAATAACATAAATATCAAGTTTCACTCATTGATGTCTACGCTTCATTTACATATTTACATAACTGCCTGATTGACCTTTTTACAGTCGTGTTAATGGAACCCCGGCAAAACCACTTGACACCCTCAAAAAAAATTTATCATAATATAGAAAGGTGCTGGGATACGGTGAGAATATTGGCCGCATCCACAAAACCTAAGTTACATCTGGGGCAAGAGTAATCCGCATTTGTATCTGGGGCCACCCTATTTCTTTAAAATACTCTTTTTCCATTTTTTAGCGGCAGGCAATTTGCTCGGATCTGAAACCAAGCCCTGAATGTCTCCCCCAGTCATCCTAGTTTAAAATAATATTCAAATCCAAATATCTCTTTTACATGGGAATAAAACTTCAATGTTTCAGATGTTTTAATTGCCTGGGTCAACATTTGGACTTCCTGATCTTTTATTCTTTCAACAATCATAGCAAAAAACGACTCACCCTGATCTGAGGGTCCTAGCCCCTCATTCCAAATATATGATATATATATATGATAAATATATGATATATGATAATATGTAAAATTCATCAAATTTATGTTACACATCAGTAGTTACGAGTCTGAGAAAATTTGCCCTATTTTTGGAAAAGAGGGGAAACAAAGCACCAAGTGATCTTAATGAAAAGGAAACCATCAGATTAAGCATACCAGAGAACCATACTTTAGAGGTTTCAAGCTTTTAAGTAGACAAATGTGGAATTTTGCATTTTTTGCCCGAAGAAAGATAATGGATGCATGTTTTTTTTTTGTTTTTTTTTTGTTTGTTTTCCCCAGGGGTGATCGTATCGAACCAGTGATCGTAAAAGACCGGAATATGGCTAATTTGATCGGAAATCAAAATTTCTATTACCCTTTTTAAGGGACGAAAAATATTGGAGGGGAGCTAGCCCCCGTCCCACGCTCTTTTTCCCTAAAATCGCCCGATAAAAATTTTGAGATAGCCCTTTTTTCAGCACAGTCGAAAAATCCAATAACTATGTCTTTGAGGATGACTTGGCCCCCCACAGTCCCCCAAAGATGGACTGGAAGCTATGAACTTTGCCCATTGTTTACACATAGCATTGGTTATTGGGAAATATACAGACGTTTATGAGGGAAGATTTTCCTGATGGAGGGAAGGGGGTACGTGGGATTATCTTTCCATGGAGTTTTCGTGGAGTAAGGGAATTTTCCATGAATGGAAAGCCGGATTTCCCAACATTATTAAAAAAATGATCAGAAATTAAATAAAAAAAAAAAAAAATTTGTTCAACTGAAAGTAAGGAGCAACATTAAAACCTAAAACGAACTGAAATTATTGCTCACAATAAGGGGGTGACACTCTCCTCAATACCCTGCTCTTTAAACTAAAGTTTTTTTTTTAGAACTTTTAAAAGAGTTTATTATTATAATTAAACGGCCATTGTGATACAGGAGTCATTCTTAAATAACTGGAACAAAAAATCAAATTTTAGCGTAAAGAGCTAAGTATTGAGGATAGGGAGACCCCTTCATATACGCAATAATTTCTGTTCGTTCTAAGTTTTAATCTTGCTCCTTACTTTCAGTTGAAAAAAACTTATTTTTTTATTTAATCGTATACAAGATCGTGGCAGAAGCGATAGCTACACCCTAGCATGCCGCTCCTTTATATAAAAATTTCGACTATTTTTACAACCATGATACAAATAACTTACATAATTCGAAAATTCACATTTATCATGAACTATATCGATCCTTTATGTAATCATGGTTGCAGCAGTAGTTGCAACCTAGTAAAAAGCCAACCACAGCCCATTGTAATTAAAATTTGAAAAACGTATTTTCAAAAAAAAACTGTCTGATGATAAAGAAATTGCCATCTGACGCTGAACTAGAAATGGTGCCTATTGTTTTGATTTATCCCAAAAGTAAAAGTTTATTTTTAAAAGAAATTAAATATGATTTTGAAAAAGAGCCTGAAACCCCTTGAAAATGGCGTCAGATGGAAATGAAAAGTGCACCATTGGAATCAGCATGATATAAACCTTAGACAGGGAAATTACAGTCCCCATCCTTGAATAACAAAGAAAATCGCTTTTTTGCATCGGTAGCACTGATCTGTCTCCCTTTTCTTTCTTTTTTTTCCTTTTTTTCCAGGGCTAGCGGTTTACCAGAACATCATAGAAATGCTTAATAGCTCATTAGAAAGCTGCTTCTCAAATCTACGTGCTTTTTATAAATTCCGCCATCTGCAAGTGCCATATGGCACAAAAATGACACATTATGTACCATTTCTCAAGGCGTGGGGCTAGCGGACAACAAAAACATCGTAGACAGATGTTTAATAGCACACATTAAGGCTATTTCTCATATCTACGTTTTATTTATGAATTCCACCACCTGTAACTGCCGAAAGGCACTAAAAATGGCACTATTGATGCCATGTCTTAAGTGGAAAAGCTAGAGGGTAGGTGGCTCCCAGAACTTCTTAGAAAGATGTTTTATAGTTGATTTGAAAGCTATTGCTCATATCTACGTAATTTTAATCAGTTTTGCCGTCCATAAGTGCCAAATAGCACAAAAAATGGCACCTTTTGTGCCACTTTTTAAGTTGAAAAGCTTCGAACTATAAAACGGTACCATTGTAATAATTATAATCCAAAACCCTTAATTGGAGGTTTACAAGGGACTCTCACCGTTTACTCCCCCTCCCAGCCCCCTTAGTAAGTCTCATTAGTCCGTTGGAAGAATTCATTATGAACTCTTTAAGACGATCAGAACCAAAAGTCCAAAAACATGTTTAGGAAAAAACTGCCTAGTGAAAAAATTTCAATCTGACACTGACTCAGGAACGTTAACTATTATTTTGGTTCGTCTTAAAAGTAAAGTTAATTGCGAAAAGAAATTTATGGTGATTTCGAAAAAAGCCTCAAACCCCTCGAAAATGGCGTCAGATCAAAATGAAAAGTGTATCATTGGAATCAAAATGGTCAAAACCTTGTACAAGGAAGTTACAGTCCCCCTCCCTGAAAAGCCAGGAAAATTACTTTTTTGCATCGGTAGCACTGATCTGTCTCCCGTTTTCTTGTTGTATTTTTTTTCTTTTTTTCAACAGGTCTAGTGGGCTACCAAGGCATCATAGAGAGATTATTAATGGCATATTCAAAAGCTATTCGTCATAACTACGTGCTTTTTTTTTTTATAAATTCTGCCATATGCAAGTGCCATGTGGCACTAAAATGACACTTTTTGTGCTATTTCTCAAAGGGTTTCACCGTAAATAGGTTATATCAATCAACACGGTTTGAATTTCAAGAGTAGTTTGAAGTTTCTTGAATATCATTTTAAATTTGACTATAGGACCATTGAAAGTAATATGTTCAGTATAAGTTCAACTCAAGTATTTGAATTATAGCAGAAAAGGGGGAATGCTAATTGAATTTTGAGCATAAAAAGATAATCATAAAAATAAGGAAATATATTTTTACTTTGAAACAAGTTGAGCTTTCTTGTCTGCAAAATGAACACGCAGAAATTTATGTACAAAAATTATCTTTTAACTTTTACAATCGCTTTTTTTGTGCTAAATACATTTTTGTGAGTTTCTGTAGGTAGAAAATTTCTTAAGGTACTACCCTAATCTTAACAGTACTAACGGTGAAAATATATTGCTGTCTGAATTCAATTTTTTCTAATTAATAACGAAAATCTTTTTGTGGGAACAACTTATGTTTTTGCGATGAACGTCGTTTTTGTAATCAGATCCAAAAAGCGTTTCAAAAAAAAATTCTTCCCTGGATTTGCCATAAATTTGCTGCTTACGCTGAATAACCAAGTAAGCAATATATCGAAGAAAAGAAGACACCTGTAAGGGTATTTCAGCCCTTTACGTACACGTAGAGGAACCAAAGCTTCCCCAAAAAAGAGAATTTTCTCAAATAGTGCACATTTCAACTGGACTCAGAAATGCTACGCTTTAGTAGCATGAATCGTGCTTCAAAAATTCCAGTTTGCTATTATTAAAAATAGGACGTTAGCCCAATAAGTTTTATCAAACAGTTCATAGTCCTAAACTGTAATTAAGGAGTGACTCAGCTAAATTGTAACCGAAATTTAAAAATGGAATTTTGATAATAATTGATAAGAATTGTTTTTTTTTATGCAGATTGCAAATATATAAATTTCATTGCGTTCAATATCTACTCACCAAAGGCTCCAAGCCTCAGAAGAAAAAGGGATTTTGATGGTTTAAGAGATTTGGAAAACAGGGAGCCAGATTTTCAAAAAAGGGAGAAACACCCCCCAAAAAGTAAATTAATTAATGTAAATCAGACCTTCATATTCAGCGTATCAGAAAGTTTTATTGTGGGGTTATGATCTCCTATCTGCACAAATGTGAAATTGTATGTTTTTGCCAGAAGACTGATCACGGATGCGTTTCTATTTGTTGTTTTTTTCTTGTGTACTTTCTAAGATACCGTAAAGATTGGAGGGCAACTAAACCTTCTCTCAAGATCCAATTTGTCTCTTATTTTGTTTTCGAATGTTATGATTTCAGATCAATTTGACAAAAAAAATCATCTCCTTTAACTACCTAAAAACGTATAATACAGAAGTACATTTAGTGTTAAGACCTTTAAACGACGAAGCGACGATTTTACTTAGGGGGCATTCAGTTCAGAGAGAGAAGACATTCGGATTCAGAGAGATCAGAGAGAGAAGACAGTCTGATTAAGATGGTAAGTATTCAGTTTAGTTTATTAATATTGATAGCCTGTGTCTTATGTTTCCGAAAATGGTTAAGACAGTTTATTTTTATAAATAAAAAAAGTTTGGTAAAATTCTACAGTACTGTTCTATTAGCTGTAAACCATGCAAGAAGTGATGTTTGGTTAATGCTAATGAAATAAAACAAAATACGATAAAAATATAATAGTTTAGAAACAAAATTTGGTTATATATTTGTACATTACGGGGGCGGGGGGTAAAGCATTGCATATATTTCATTGGAATTAATCAAACTTCACTTCTTGCATGGTTTACAGCTAATAGAACAGTACCGTAGAAGTTTGGTAAAATTCTACGGTACTGTTCTATTAGCCGTAAACCATGCAAGAAGTGAAGTTTGGTTAATGCCAATGAAATAAAACAAAATGGGATAAAAATATAATAGTTTAGAAACAAAATTTGGTTATATATTTGTACATTAAGGGGGGGGGGGTAAAGCATTGCATATATTAAATACAAAACCTAACCTAGGAGTAGATTACGCCTTCTTGATTCCATGGGAAGTATAGGAAACCATTACTATGGAAGCTCTACACCTTTTCAAAGAGAGTGAGTAGCCCCTCGCATCTAGGTAATACTTCTATGGAAGCTCTACACCTTTTCAACAAGAGTGCGTAGCCCCTCGCACCTAAGTTATACGTTGCATGGTTTATGTTCCTTACCATGCTATTTGCCTGGTTTATGTTCCTTGACTTGCATCAATTGATACAGACCGTACACGACTTGGTAAACATTCTTTTAAGTTCAATAACCAAAAACTAGAGATCATTAAATTGCGTATTCAAAGGTGGTCTCTTTGTAAAAATACTACTTTTGACCCGGAGGCCTTATAATCATGTTTTTTTCGGTAGAATTGATTGGCATATGGCTTTAAATCATTTTGCGTAAAAGCTAACTCTATTTGCGAAAAAGGGTATACCATTTGCGAATTGGACTGTATGAACGATATTAATTTTTGATTGAATAATAGGAATGTGAATGATCCTAATTTGCGAATTGGATTGTATGAAGGTAGTAAAAAAAGGGTTAAAGTAATTACCAGTTAAGATAAGCCCAAAAGGCTTATTAACTCAGGCAATTTCTTATAAATTTGGAACAACATCAATCTATGAAAATGGTTAACGATGACAGAATGACCTTTTGACTTTACCTAGCTTTACTTCTTCGATGTGTTCTGTATAATACACAAATGGCGTTTGAATAGTGTTGCCAATTTAATATAGGGTCTAACGTTATAGTATACTAAAAAGCTGATACTAATAGAGATGTAGATGTCAAGAAAAGAATTTTAATAATGAAATTCAGAACAATCCATAGAAATCCTTGCAAATCAAGTAGTGAGGTGATTATAGGTTTGATGCATCATGGAACATAAGCACCAATGACCCTAGCAATCAAGGACCTGAACCTCCAAAGGCCCCATGCCTCAAACCATCCACGGGGCCCCTCACCCAAAATTTTTGGCCCCCCTCCCCCATTTTTGTTGATTTTTTTTTGTTTTTTTTTTTAACTTTATTTTAATTTTTTTTAACATGTTATATTTTTTTAACTTTTTTTATATCTCTTAGAATGACATGTAACATATTTAAAACAAAAAAAAATCACATTTAATATTTTCCAAATTCAAAATGAGAATGATATAGAAATTTTAGTCGTGACTTTTACTATTAGAAAAATATTGTTTGTAGTAGCACTTTTTTTTGTTGGAATAAGTTTTTTTTTTACGTATCTTAAAATGACATGAAATATACTTATGGCTATAACATTTGTACTCTATGCTTGCTCAGAGACACGATGCGGCTTTCCCACTGGTACTTTATGGCGGGATTATCAACACTACCTAGTTTATTACATGTATTAAATCAGTATTTTTTACGCAGTGGAACGATAAACACATAAGTCATATCATTAAAAAAGTGAAGATGGAGCATTTTAAGAAAGTTTGTTCACATGATACTGTTATTGTAGCATTGAATGCTGACAACGAGAAGTATTTAAACTATGAAATAACTACAAGTGGTAGCACTATCGGAAACGTATGCGTGCATTGTCATGATAGTAAGGAATTAAATGACACACTCATAGTGAGAGAGACATGCAAAAAGTTGGGTTAATTCAGGTTTACTTAGAGTGGGGTCACTAAGTGAACCTGAATTAACCCAACTTTTTGCATGTCTCTCTCACTATGAGTGTGTGTCTGAGCGGGTGTGCTAACATTTATAACCGGTCTAACCTAAATTCAACGTAATGATGCATAAAGTCAAAATAAATAGAACTTAGATCTTGTGCATTTTATCTGATGTATCCAATGAGTTTGTTTCTTACTAACAATTTCTTCATAATTTCTTGAATGAAATTTCTGTATTGTGTATCCATGAGTTGAATTCAAGAAAGATTTTGTTACTTAGTTACTTACAATTCTTTCATTTCTTGAACGAAATTTCCGTATTGTGTATCCAAGAGGTGAATTCAAGAAAGAGTTTGTTACTTACTTACCATTTTTTTTTAATTTCTTGAAGGAAATGTCTGTATTGTGTTTCCAGGAGGAGAATTCAAGAAAGAGTTTGTTACTTACTTGCAATTTTTTCATTATTTCTTGAATGAAATTTCCGTATTGTGTATCCAAGAGGTGTCTTTAAGAAAGATTTTCTTAATTACTTAGAATTTTGTCATAATTTCTTGAATGAAATGTCTTTTTTGTTTATCCAAGTGGCGACTTCAAAGAAGAGTTTGTTACTTAATTACTTACAATTTTTTCACAATTTCTTAAATAAAGTTTCAGCATTGTGTATCCAAGAGGTGACTTCAAGAAAGAGTTTGTTACTTACTTGCGATTTTTTCATAATTTCCTGAATGAAATATCTGTACTGTGTATCCAAGAGGTGAAAACAATAAAGAGTTTGTTACCTACTGGCCATTTTTTCATAATTTCTTAAATAAAGTTTCTGCATTATGTATCCAAGAGGTGAAAACAAAAAAGAGTTTCTTATTTACTTACAAATATTTTAATAATTTCTTTAATGAAATTTCCGTATTGTGTATCGAAGAGGCGACTTAAAGAAAGAGATTGTTACTTACTTAGAATTTTTTCATAATTTCTTTAATGAAATTTCTACATCGTGTATCCAAGACGTGAAAACATTAGAGTTTGTTACTTACTTATAATTCTTTCATAATTTCTTGAATGAAATGTATTTTTTGTTGATCCAAGATGCGAATTCAAGAATGAATTTTCTACTTACTTACAATTTTTTTTCATAATTTCTTAAATGAAATTTCTGCATCGTGTATCCAAGAGGTGACTTCAAGAAAGAGTTTGTTACTTACTTATAATTTTTTTTCATAATTTCCTGACAGAAATTTTTGTATTGCGCATGCAACCGGCGAATTCAAGAAAGAGTTTGTTACTTACTTACCTAGGCTTTTTTCAAATTTCTTAAATGAATTTTTTGCACTATGTATCAAGAGGTGACTTCAAGAAAGTTTGTTACTTACTTACAAATATTTTCATAATTTCTAGAATGAAATTTCCGTATTGTGTATCCAAGAGGGGACTTCAAGAAAGAGATTGTTACTTACTTAGAATTTTTTCATAATTTATTGAATGAAATTTATGTATTGTGCATGCAAACGGCGAATTCAAGAAAGAGTTTGTTACTTACTTAGAATTTTGTCCAAATTTCTTGAATGATATGTCTTTTGTGTATCCAAGAGGTGGAATCAATAAAGAGTTTGTTACTTACTTACAAATATTTTCTTAATTTCTTGAATGAAATTTCCGTATTGTGTATCCAAGAGACGACTTCAAGAAAGAGATTGTAACTTACTTAGAATTTTGTCATAATTTCTTGAATGAAATTTCTGTATTGTGCATGCAAACGGTGAATTCAAGAAAGAGTTTGTTACTTATTTAGAATTTTGTCATAATTTCTTGAATCAAATGTCTTTATTGTATATCCAGGAGGCGAATACAAGAAAGAATTTGCTAATTACTTGCGATTTTTTCATAATTTCTTGATTAAAATATCTGTATTGTGTATCCAAAAGGCGATTTCAATAAAGAGTTTGTTACTTACTTACAATTTTTTCATAATTTCTTGAAATTCCTACATCGTGTATCCAAGAGGTGAAAACAATAAAGAATTTGTTACTTACTTTGAATTTTGTCATAATTTCTTGAATGAAATGTCTTTTTTATTTATCCAGGAGGCGAATTCAAGAAAGAATTTGCTACTTACTTACAATTTTCATAATTTCTAAAATGAAATTTCTGCATTGTGTATCCAAGAGGTGACTTCAAGAAAGTTTGTTACTTACTTACAAGTTTTTTTCATAATTTCCTTAATTAAATTTCCGTATTGTGTATCAAAGAGGTAAATTCAATAAAGAGTTTGTTACTTACTTACTTACAATTTTTTCATAATGACATCCAACAATGGATGTTGATAAAGAATTTATTCAATCTGATACTTAAATTTAGTCAATTTTATCCGATGTATCTAACAAAGATGTTGATAGAAAAAATTATTCACTCTGATACCTAGATTTTGTGAATGTTATCCTATGTGTCAGACAATAGATGTATGCAAATTCCTTTTCTTACATCTCCGATGTTTTAATAGACATTCTAAATGTTTGATATGCTAGCATACTCTAAAAATAATGAACACATAACAATATAATGCATAATATATTTTTAATGAAATAATGCTATGTAGAATATTAACATAAAAATATATTAGGATACATTATTAATATCAATGATCAACTTTGGACATTTTGAATCTGTCCCATAAAATAGTTCACCATGTTCTCTCTTGATAGTGTAGCTATTGTCTTCTCTTAGCTCGTAATCAGTAGAATAATCATTATTAAATTTTGAGTCAAACGCAATTTTTACTGGTGTGTAACCAACGTGTTCAATATGCGTCTCTTCTTTGGTATTTTTTAGGTAACTGTTAGTTTGATCAACGCTAGTAGCGTTTGCTGGCACTTTGTTTTTCATCGGTTAGTATTTACGTTTCTTAGTGATATTTTTTACCAATACCCTTTTTATTTTTCCGGCAATTTTACTGTGCATTACAACATTATTTTTACTTAGGTAGCAGTTTCGGCACGTAGACAACATATAGTTTATAATGTTAGTAGAAGAGTAGGCCTTTCTTCTTTTGACCTTCCGTTGAATGCTAATACCCCAAAGCTGACGATAGGATGTATCAGTAGGTAATGTGTTACCTGCAACAGCAGCAAGGAGTTGTCCTCAATCATCAACGATTATTTTTATGTTGGCATTCTCTATGAGTGCAATCATCTCTGGAGATCTCAGTTTTGCATATCCACCACCATATGAGATGAATTTTTTCGGTACTCCAAAGAAATTTAATTCCTTACTGTCATGACAATGTACGCATACGTTTCCAATAGTGCTACCACTTGTACTTATTTCATAGTTGAAATACTGCTCCTTGTCAGCCTTCAATGCTACAATAACACTATTATGTGAACAAACTTTCTTAAAATGTTCCATCTTCACTTTTTCAAAGATATGACTCATGTGTTTATCGTTCCACTGTGTAAAAATTACTGATTTAATACATGCAGTAAACTAGGTAGTGTCGATAATCCCGCCATAAAGTACCAGTGGGAAAGCCGCATCGTGTCTCTGAGCAAGCATAGAGTACAAATGTTATAGCCATAAGTATATTTCATGTCATTTTAAGATACGTAAAAAAAAAAAAAAAAATCAGTCCAATAAAAAAAAAGTGCTACTACAAACAATATTTTTCTAATAGTAAAAGTCACGACTAATATTTGTATATCATTCTCATTTTGAATTTGGAAAATATTAAATGTGATTTTTTTGGTTTTAAGTATGTTACATGTCATTCTAAGAGATATAAAAAAATTGAAAAAATATAACATGTTAAAGAAAAATTAAAGGTAAACAAAACTTAAAAAAAATCCAAAAAAATGGGGGGCGGGGGGCCAAAAAGTTTAGGTGAGGGGCCCCTTGGAGGTTAGAGGTACGGGACCTTTTGAGGTTGAAGTCCCTGGTGGTTAGGATCGTTGGTGCTTATGCGATCCATGATGTTTCAAACCTATAATCACCTCACTACTTGATTTGCAGGGATTTCAAAGGATTGTTCTGAATTTCTTTATTAAAATTCTTTTCTTGACATCTACATCTCTATTAGTATCAGCTTTTTAGTATACTATAACGTTAGACCCTATTTTAAATTGGTAACACTGTTCAAACGCCCCTTGTGTATTATACAGAACACATCGAAGAAGTAAAGATAGGTCAGGTCACAAGGTCATTCTATCATTGTGAACCATTTTCATTCATTGATGTTGTTCCAAATTTATAACAAATTGCCTGAGTTAACAAGCCCTTCGGGCTTACCTTAACTGGTAATTAGTTTAACCGTTTTTTACCACCTTCATACAATCCAATTCGCAAATTAGGATCATTCACATCCCTATTATTCCATCAAAAATTAATATCGTTCATACAGTCCAATTCGCAAATGCTATACCCTTTTTGGCAAATAGTTAGCTTTTACGCGAAATGATATACAGCCATATGCCAATCAATTCTACCCATAAAAACATGATTATAAGGCCTCCGGTTCAAAACTAGTATTTTTACAAAGAGACCACCTTTGAATTCGCAATTTGACGATCTCTACTTTTTGGTTATTGGACTTAGAAAAATATGTCTTCCAAGCTTAGGCAACGAATAGGTACTATTTGAAAGATAAAAATGGCTTTAAACGATTGTTTTGCCTGTTATTTCAAGCAAATTTATGGTCCTATGTCAATTTTAAATTTTGGTCAACCTTCTTAAGACCATAGGCGGTCCTGCCTATTTAACGATCTCAAGTCTTGTACCGTCCGTATCAATTGATGCATGTCAAGGAACATAAACCATGCAAATAGCACGGTAAGGAACATAAACCAAGCAAAGTATAACATAGGTGCGAGGGACTACGCACTCTTTTTGAAAAGGTGTAGAGCTTCCATAGAAGTAGCCTATTATCTAGATGCGAGGGGCTACTCACTCTCTTTGAAAAGGTGTAGAGCTTCCATAGAAACGTTTTCCTATACGTCCCATGGTATCCAGAAGGCGCAATCTACTCATAGGTGCCTTTTTTCCCCTAAACCCCAAAAACTGAAGTTTAAATATTGTAAACGCAGTTAGAAACCACTGTTTGCAATCCAATTCTCTGTATAAGGAACCTGTTTGACTAGTTTCTTTTATTATTTATCTTGCGTGGCTTACAGCTAATAGAACAGTGGCAATTCTACTTTAGCTACTTTTGGCTACCTTGGACAGGGGGTAGGTTAGGAATTTGAAACTTTCAGGGACAAGTCTACAGGCTAAAGCATGGGTACTTATGTACTATCTGGAACACACGCGAAAAGTGAAGTTTGGTTGATGCTAATGAAGTAAAACAAAATAGGATAAAAATATAACAGTTTATAAACGAATTTCAGCTATATATTTGAACACTAGGGGGAGGGACGGGGGTAAAGCATGGCATATATTAAATACCTAGCCAAATCTAGGTACCTTTTTCCCCCCTAAACCCCAAAAAACAATAGTTTAAATATTGTAAATCCAATAACAAACCACGCTTTACAATTCATTTCTCTCTTGAAAGAAACCCGTTTCGAAAGAAACCCGCATCTTCCCTATATAATATAGCGCGTGTGTTCCAGATAGTATATAAGTACCAAAGTATGTCCCGGGAAGCTATTTTGAAGTACTTACCTCCACTCATTCTCCCCCTAGATGATCCTTAAATTTGCCTACATGACAAGTCTATACTTATTGAAATTTTTGACAAAACAACATTTTACCTTAATTTTCAGTTATCAGTTTCTTTTTGTCAAGGTTTAGTTCTGAAAATGCAATTCCTGTTATTTGAGTAAAATTTTAAGAGATATCAATGTTTTTTTCTTCAAAATTTAGGAAATGTATTTGCATATCTTTAAAACCTTATAAATTGGAATTAAGCAAAGTTGTGTAGCTGAAAACAATTGTATTGTACTTCATTTAAGCAGAAGATCTATTTCGCATGGTTTCACTTTTATAACACACAAATTTGATGAGGTGGCGAACAAGAGATTTGATGAGATCTGATAAGCAAGTCAAGGGTATTCAGAAAAGACAGGATTCGTGGCATTATTTTTGCAACCGTTCAGCTCTGGAAGTAGAAAAAAGGGGGGGAAGTCTTTCTTTTATTTTCGTTTCCAATTTATTTGATCTTCATTTCAGGTCCGTCTGTCACAGTTTTCCTAATTGAAAGATATTTATTTCTCAAGTGTCTTCTGTCGGCCTGCTACTACGCCATTGATTTACTGATTTCCACCACGAAAAAATGCAGCCGATAAGAGGTGTCATATTATCTGGGAAAATTTTTTTTTGTAATTTTCTGTTCTTGTAAAATAAACGAGATTATTCTTTTTTGGTATTTATTGATGCTTCAGAAAGAAGAAAGGGTAACTGAATCCTGAGAACTAGATATTAGACTGTAGACCTAGGAAATTGAATAACGCTAGTGATGGAAATCCAACAAAGGAACGGGAAATCCAGCAAACAAGATGGATATCAAACAAAGATCTTAAAATCCATCATATTGTTTTGTTAACAAATTGAAAATTCAATTTGGGTATGGGAATTCAACATTTTTGTTTCTCAACAAATTAGAAATTCCATAATGATCCATGGATTTCTAAAATGGTCTTCAATATTCAATTTCAGCTGTTGGAATTCCAATTTTGTTGTTGATAAACATTAAAAACAATTTTTGTTGAATCTCAAACAATTTTTTTCTTAGAGTGTGGTGCTATTGGGCTAGCAGAATTTATAAAAGTGATGTTTAATAACTCATTAGAAAGCTATTGCTCTTATAAACGTGTTTTTTTTAAATTTTACATTCGTAATTGCAATATAGCACTAAAACAAAACTTATGGTGCCACTTCTGTGGCACCATAATTTTTAAAGCTCTGAAGTACAAAACAGGTATCATTGTAACAGTTATGTTCCAAAACCCTTAACTGTAGGTTCACAAGAGCCCCTCACATAAACTCCCCTCCCAGTCCCCTCAGTAAGTTTCATAAATCGTCTGCTCATCAATAGGCTACTGAAACATTAGCAGGCTACCATACCGTCGTAGATAGATGTTTAATGGCTCAATTATAAGCTATTGCTTATATTTACTAGGTTTTTAAAAATTCTACCGTCTATTAGATTTCAGATTTTAATGTTAACTAGTTTCTGAGGAAAATTTGCAATTAACTCTTTGTCATGGTTTAAGCATTAGCTGCAACATAGTAAAGAGCGAACCACAGCGCACAGTAGCTAAAAGTTAAAAATGTTAAAACAGTCGTTTTTTCTTCTTTATTCCCTGCCTAGCGGGTTACTAGAACATCATAGAGATGCTTAAGAGCTCATTCATAAGCTATTTCTCATATGTACGTGGTTTATATAAATGTCACCGTGTCCAACTGCCATATGGCACGAAAAAAGGCACTTTTTATGCAGTTTCTCGGTGGGTGGGGCTAGCGGGCTACCAGAAAATCTTAGATTTTTGGTAGCTCATATCAAAAATATTGCTCATATTAACGTTCTTCCTAGATTCCACTATCTGCAAGTCCCAAATAGCACTAAAAACGGCACTTTTGGTGCCATGTCTCAAGTGGAAAAGCTAGGGCGAATGGGCTGCTAGAACTTTTTAGAGTGACGTTTAGTGGCTCATTTCAAAACTTTTGCTCATATCTACGTGTTCTTTTTTTATCAATTCTACCATTCATAAGTGAGATATAAGTAGTAAGTTATATAAAGGTTTCACGAACAAAAGAATATACAGTGTAGTTTGACGAGCACATTGCATAAAAGCGACCAATCCTTTTATATTATAGACCTATAAAGTAATCAAACACGTTCTGAAACTATAGTTGAGATTGTATAATGCAAGCAGACTGGTTTTTGAGGCACTTTCATCATAATGTTTTTTTTTAACCAAAAACTAGAAATTGTCAGACGGGTTTCTGAGGCAACACCTATTTTTTGGACAATTGCCTTAACTCGAGACTAGTTTCTTAAGAATGTCTCGTTGCTAATTACAAAATTGGATGCTACACTCAGAATTGTTTTATTGACATATGCTGTTAAAAGCTAACTCTATTTGCAAAAAGGGATAAAGGATTCACGAATTGGACTGAAAGAACGATCTGAATAATAGGGAAAAAAACAGAGCTAGATAAAATTTGCGAATTGGATCATATGAAGGTGGAATAAAAGGGGTAAACTGATTAGCAGTTAAGGTAACCCCGAAGGGTTTGTTAACTCAGACAATTTGCGATAAATTTGGGACGACATCAATCTATGAAAATGGTTAATGAAGATAGAATGACATTATGAGTAGACCTAGCTTTATCTCTCTGGTGTGTTTTGTATAATACATAAGTAGTGTTTGAACCTTCTTATCAATTTAAAATGGGGTCTAACGTTAAAGTTTACTAAATGGTTAACACTAATAGAGATGTAGATGGGAAGAAAAGAATTTTAATAAAGAAATTCAGAACAATCCATAGAAATCCTTGCAAATCAAGTAGTAAAGTGTATGTGAGTAGGAACCGTCAAGGATAATAAGCACCAACGACCCTAACCACCAGAGACCTCAACCCCCCAAGGTCCCCTATCCCCAAACGCCAAGGAGACCACCGCCCCTCCTACTTTTTGCCCCCCCCCCCCTTTTTGTTTATAGTTTTTTTTGAAGTTTTTTTTAACTTTTTTTATTATTTTTTTAACATGTCATATTTTTTCAACTTTTTTTTACATATCTTATAATGGCATAAAGAATACTTAAAACAAGGAAATTCAAAGTTAATAGTTTCCAAATTAAAATTGAGAATGATATAGAAATGTTAGTCGCAACTTTTACTATTAGAAAAATATTGTTTGTAGTAGCACTTTTTTTTTGGACTAGATTTTTTTTGGACTTCGAAATTATTCAACTTTTTTTTTCAGGTATCTTAAAATGACGTGAAATATGCTTATGGCTCTAACAATTGTACTCTATGCTCGCTCAGAGACACGATGCGGCTTTCCCAATGCTAATCTATGTCCGTTAATCGACACTACCTAGTTTACTGGATGTATTAAATCAGTATTTTTTACACAGTGGAACAATAAACACAACTCATATCTCTAAGAAGTGAAAATGAAGCATTTTAAGAAAGTATATTCACATGATAGTGTTATTGTAGCATTGATTGCTGACAAGGAGAAGTATTTAAACTATGAAATAAGTACAAGTGGTAGCACCATCAGAAACGTATGCGGGCATTGTCATGACAGTAAGGAATTAAATTTCTTGATGGGGGATATACGAAATTGAGATCTTCGGAGAGGATTGCAGTCAAATAGAATGCCAACATAAAAATAATAGCCTACTTGATGAAGAAGGGTATCTTCTTGCTAGTGCATCTGGTAATATATTTCCAAGTTTTAAACCATATCATCTAGTTTCAGTTAATAGTATTCAAATGGAAGCAAAGACGAAAAGAAAGGCCTACTCTTCTATTAATATCATAAACCATATCTTGTCTACATGCCGGAACTGTTACCTGTGTAAAAATAGTGTGATAATAGACAGTGTAGTTGACAGAAAAATAAAACGGGTATTGAAAGAAAATATCACTAAGGAATATAAAGATGAATTGATGAAAAACAAAGTGCCAGTAAACGTTACTGCCATTGATCAAACAGTCAATGAACCAAATAATACCAAAGACGAAAATCATATTGAGCCTGTCGATGACACACCTGTACAAATTGTGTATGACTCAAAATGGAATAATATTATTCTACTGATTACGAACTAAGAGAAGACAACAGCTATAGTATCAAGAGAGAGCATGGTGAACCATTTTATGGAACAGATTCAAAATGTCCAAAGTTGTTTATTGATACTGGTTATGTATAATAATAATATATTTTTTGTATTAATATTCTAAATGACATTGTTTCATTAAAAATATTATGTGTATAACATTGTAATGTTTTCATTATTTTTAGAGTGAGCCAGCATATCAAACGTTTAGAATGTCTATTAAAACATCTGAGATGTAAGAAAAGGAATTTATATACATCATATTTCGGATAGAAAGGTTAACATAGAGAAAATCTAAGTATAAGAAGGAATAAATTCTCTATCAACATCTATTGACAGATACTTGGGATAGCTTTGACGGAATCTAAGTATTAGAGTGAATAAATTCTTTATCAATGTCTTTTGACAGATACGTGTGATAACACTGACCTAATTTAAGTATCAAATTGAATAAATTCTGTATTAAAATTCTTTACCGATATCATTTGTCGGGTACGTCAGATAACACTGACAAAATCTATCTATTAGAATGAATAGATTTTTTATCATCAGCAATTGTTGGATTTGTCATTATGAAAAAATTGTAAGTAAGTAACAAACTCTTTCTTGAATTCGGCTCTTGCATACACAATACAGAAATTATAAGAAAAATAATTGTAGTTTCCAGACTTCATTTGCATGCAACAGATACCTGGAGTTGTATGACCCTTCCCTACAAGGCATTCTAGAGGATTTATAACTCCTCTCCACGATGAATTCAGATGGCTGTAGGACTCATCCCCCTAGCCATAACTCCATTCAGCCTTGAGCGAAGGTATAAAAGCTTGATGAAGTACTTCTCTACGTAACAACTACATTTATAGCTTCCAAGATGATAGGACTGTATGACATAGAATTTATCGGTTTAAAAAAAAAAACATCTTGTGGTGTTATATTTGAATGTGTATTTTCATTATTGTCTATGGAACTCGAAAGAATTGACTGTTATCATTGGATAGTGAACTATAATACGTTTGAGTATGATAAAAGCTTGTGGAGTACTACATTACGCTATATAAACAGACTGGGATTCTACGATAGAGTGATTATGGCACTTAATAATAGTGGTCAGGAACTGAAAAATGTTCAGGAGGAAGTCAGTGAAATTTGCACCTTATTCGGGGTTGAAGCACTCTATGTAAAGAGTAACGTACCTACAGATAAAGTTTTAATTCAAAAGTGTGACCCTAGGATTCCACTTTTCAATCTAGAAGATTTTACGAGTCCTAAATTTGAAGGGGATTATCGTCGTCCAGAAGACGAGGTTAGGTTCTTTACACAGTGGATACCTAAGGAAGTACCTGTTCGCGATTATTGCATAAAACTAGATATTATTTTTAAGTAAATGTCTGTTTTTTCTCAAAAATCTATTAATGTATTGAAATTATAAATATATTTAGGCTTAACCTGTAATTATTCTTTAGACGAGTTTTATTCATTCAATAAAGTACGAAGTAATTTTAAGTAAGAATTTTTTTCTTGAACTCACCACTTGTATGCACAATGCAGAAATTCTATTCAAGAAATTAGGAAAAAATTGTAAGTAAGTAGCAAATTCTTTCTTGAATCCCACAGGCATACAAAAACCCATATAAATATATGGATTCAGGCATACAAACCGACAGAGACAGGCATTGAGATAGGCAAACACCCGCTCAGACACATAAGCAGAGGAAGTGAGTGAGACAAAAACACAAATAAATGTAAGGATTCTAACATATAAACCGACAAAGACAGGCATTGAGATAGGCAAACACCCGCCCAGACGCATAGGCAAGAAGAGTGATAGAGACAAAAACACGTATAAACGTAAGGATTCAAGCATACACACCGACAGAGACAGGTACTGAGATAAGCAAACACACGCCCAGACACATAAGCAGAGGAAGTGAAAGAGACAGAAACACATAAATATAAAGATTCTGACATACAAATCGACAAAGACAGTCACTGATATTAATAATGTATAATAATAATATATTTTTTGTATTAATATTCTACATGACATTATTTCATTAAGAATATGTTATGCATTACGTTGTTAGGTGTTCATTATTTTTAGAGTATGCTATCATATCAAACGCTTAGAATGTCTATTAAGACATCGGAGATGTAAGAAAAGGAATTTGCATACATCATATGTCGGATAGATAGGTTAAAATAGAGAACATCTAAGCATAAGAATGAATAAAATCTCGATCAGCATCTATTGACAGATACTTGGGATAGCTGTAACGGAATCTAAGTATCAGAGTGAATAAATTCTTTATCAATGTCTTTTGACAGATACGTTTGATAACACTGACATAATTTAAATATGAAATTTAATAAATTCTTTATTAAAATCCTTTACCAATATCATGTGTCAGGCACGTCAGATAAGATTGACAAAATCTATCTATTAGAATGAATAGATTATTTATCATCAGTAGTTGTCGGATTTGTTATTATGAAAAAATTGTAAGTAAGTAACAAACTCTTTCTTGAATTCAGCTATTGGATACACAATACATAAATTAAAAAAAAAATAATTGTAATTTCCAGACTACATTTGCATGCAATAGATACCAAGAGTTGTATGACTCCTCCCTACAATGAATTCTAAAGGTCTTATGACTCCTCTCCACAATGAATTCAGATGGCTTTGCTTTAGGACTCATCCCCCTAGCCATAACTCCATTCAACCTTGAGCGAAGGTATAAAAGCTTAATGAAGTACTTCTCTACGTAAAAACTACATTAATAGCTTCCAAGATGATAGGACTGTATGACAGAGAATTTATCGGTTTAAAAAATCATCTTTTGGTGTTGTATTTGAATGTGCATTTTTATTAGTGTCTATGGAACTCGAAGAAATTGACTGTTATAATTGGATAGTGAACTATAATAAGTTTGAGTATGATAAAAGCTTTTAGAGTACTACATTACGTTATATAAACAGACTGGGATTCTACGATAGAGTGATTACGCCACTTAATAATAGTGGTCGGGAACTGAGAAATGTTCAGGAGGAAGTCAGTGAAATTTGCACCTTTTTCGGGGTTGAAGTACTATGTAAAGGGTAATGTACCTACAGATAGTTTTAATTCAAAAGTGTGAGCCTAGGATTCCACTTTTTAATCTAGAAGAATTTAAGTGTCCTAAATTTGAAGGATACCTAAGGACATACCTGATCGCGATAAATGCATGAGACACGGTGAACTTTTAGTACTATTTTTATGTAAATATGTGTTTCTTCTCAAAAAATCTATTAATGTGTTTAAGAAAAAATATCTTTAAGCTTAACCCGTCTTTATTCTGTAGGATAGTCTTTTGTATTTCAATAAATTACGAAGTACTTGTAAGTAACAGTTTTTTTTTTGAACTCACCACTTGGACGCATAATGCAGAAATTCCATTCAATAAACTAAGTAAAAATAATAAGTATGTAGCAAATTCTTTTTTGAATCCCACAGGCATACAAAGAAACACATAAGTATATGGATTCAGGCAAAAAAACCGATAGAGACTGGTATTGAGATAGGAAAACACCCTCTCACACTCATAAGCAGAGGAAGTGAGGGAGACAAAAACACATATAAATGTAAGGATTCTGACATACAAACCAACAAAGACAGGCAGTGAGATAGGCAAACACGCGCCAAGACACATAAGCAGAGGAAGTGGGAGAGGCAAAAACACGTATAAATGTAAGGATTCAAGCATACAAACCGACAAAGACAGTCACTGAGATATGCAAACACCCATCCAGAAACATAAGCGTAGGAAGTGAAAGAGACAAAAACACATATAAATATACTTATTCTGACCAAAAACACGACAAAGACAGTCACTGAGATAAGCAAACATCCGCCCAGACGCATAGGCAAGGAGTGAGAGAGACAAAAACACATGCAAATATATGGATTCAGACATACAAACCGACAGAGACAGGCATTGAGATAGGCAAACACCCACCCAGACACACAAGCAGAGGAAGTGAGGGAGACAAAAACACATAAATAGATGGCTTCTGACATACAAACCGACAAAGACAGGCACTGAGATAGGCAAACACCTGCCCAGACACATAAGCAGAGGAAGTGAGCGAGACAAAAAGACATACAAATATATGGATTCAGGCATACAAACCGACAGAGACAGGTACTGAGATAAGCAAAGAACCGCCCAGACACAGTAGAAGAGGAAGTGAGAGAGACAAAAACACACAAAAATATATGGCTTCTAACATACAAACCAACAATCACAGGCATTGAGATAGGCAAACATCCGCCCAGACACAAATGCAAGGAGACTGAGAGAGACAAAAACAGATATAAATGTATGGATTCAGGGAAACAAACCGACAGAGACAGACACTGAGATAAGCAAACACCCGCCCAGACACATAAGCAGAGGAAGTGAGAGAGACAAAAACACATATAAATGTAAGGATTCTGACATACAAAGCAAAAATCACAGGCATTGAGATAGACAAACATCCGCCCACACACATAGGCAAGGAGAGCGAGAGTGACAAAAACACATATAAATATATAGATTCAGACATACAAAGGAACAATCACAGGCAATGAGATAGGGAAAGACCCGCCCAGACACATAAGCAGAGGAAGTGAAAGAGACAAAAACACATATAAATATATAGATTCTGACATACAAATCGACAAAGACAGTCACTGATATAAGCAAACATCCGCCAAGATACATAGGCAAGGAGAGTGAGAGAGACAAAAACACATTCAAATATATTGATTCAGGCACACAAACCGACAGAGACAAGCATTGAGATAGGCAAACCCCCGCCCAGACACATAAGCAGAGGAAGTGAGGGAGACAAAAAACACCTATAAATATATGGAATCTGACATACAAACCGACAAAGACAGGCATTGAGATAGGCAAACATCCGCTCAGACACACAAGCAGAGGAAGTGAGAGAGACAAAAACACCTATAAATATATAAATTCTGACATTCAAATCGACAAAGACAGGCATTGAGATAAGCAAAAATCTACCCAGACACATAGGCGGGGAGAGTAAGAGAGATAAATACACATGCAGAAATATTTATTTAGGCATACAAACCGACAGAGACAGGCATTGAGATAGGCAAACACCCGCCCAGACACATAAGCAGAGGAAGTGAGGGAGACAAAAACACGTATAAATTTATGGATTCTGACATAGAAACCGACATTGAGATAGGCAAACATCCGCCCAATCACATAAGCAGAAGAAGTGGGAGAGATAAAAACAAACAAAAATGTAAGGACTCTGACACACAAACCAACAAAGACAGGCATTGAGATAGGCAAACACCCGCCCAGACACATAAGCAGAGGAAGTGAGGGAGACAAAAACACATATAAATATATAGATTCAGGCATACAAACCGACAGAGACAGGGACTGAGATAAGCAATCACCCACCAAGACACATAAGCAGAGGAAGTGAGAGAGACAAACACACATATAAATGTAAGGATTCTGACATACGAAGCAACAATCACAGGCATTGAGATAGGCAAACATCCACCCAGACGCATAAGATAGGCATTGAGATAGGCAACACATGTTTGCCTATCTCAATGCCTGTCTTTGTTGGTTTCTGTGTCAGAGTCCTTACATTTATCTGTATTTTTATCTCCCTCACTTCCTCTGCTTATGTGTCTGGGCTGATGTTTGCCTATCTCAATGCCTGTCTTGGTCGGTTTGTATGTCAGAATCCATATATTTATATGTGTTTTTGTCTCCCTCACTTCCTCTGCTTGTGTGTCTGGGTGGGTGTTTGCCTATTTCAACGCTTGTCTCTGTCGGTTTGTATGTCTCAATCAATATATTTGCATGTGTTTTTCTCTCTCTCTCACTCTCCTTGCCTATGCGTCAGGGCGGATGTTTGCTTATCTCTGTGACTGTCTTTGTCGAGTTGTATGTGAGAATCTTTACATTTACATGTTTATTTGTCTCTTTCACTTCCTCCACTTATGTGTCTGGACAGGTGTTTACTTATTTCAGTGCCTGTCTCTGTCAGTTTGTGTGCCTGAATCCTTATATTTATACGTGTTTTTGTCTCTCTCGCTTCCTCTGCTTATGTGTCTGGGCGGATGTTTGCCCATCTCAATGCCTGTCTTTGTCGGTTTGTATGTCAGAATCCATATTTTTATGTGTTTTTGTCTCCCTCACTTCCTCTGCTTGTGTGTCTGGGTGGGTGTTTGCCTATCTCAATGCCTGTCTCTGTCGGTTTGGATGCCTGAATCAATATATTTGCATGTTTTTGTCTCTCTCACTCTCCTTGCCTATGTGTCTGGGCGGATGTTTGCTTATCTCAGTGACTGTCTTTGTCGATTTGTATGTCAGAATCTATATATTTATATGTGTTTTTGTCTCTTTCACTTCCTCCGCTTATGTGTCTGGGCGGGTGTTTGCTTATCTCAGTAACGATCTCTGTCGGTTTGTATGCTTGAATCCTTACATTTATACGTGTTTTTGTCTCTCTCACTTACTCGGCTTATGTGTCTTGGCGGATGTTTGCCTATCTCTATGCCTGTCTTTGTCGGTTTGTATGTCAGAATCCATACATTTCTATGTGTTTTTTTCTCCCTCACTTCTTCTGCTTATGTGTCTGGGCGGGTGTTTGCCTATCTCAATGCCTGTCTTTGTCGGTTTGTATGTCAGAATCCATATATTTATATGTGTTTTTGTATGCCTGTGGGATTCAAGAAAGAATTTGCTACTTACGATAATTTCATAATTTCTTGAATGGAATTTCTGCATTGTGTATCCAAGTGGTGAGTTCAAAAAAGAAATTGATCCTTACAATTTCTTCATAATTTAATGAAATGAATAAAAGTATTCTAAAGAATAAAGACGGGTTAGGCTTAAAGATATTTATTGCTTAAACACATTAATAGATTTTTTGAGAAAAAACAGACATCTACATAAAAATAGTACTTAAAGTTCACCGTGTCTCATACATTTATCGCGATCAGATATGTCCCTAGGTATCCATTGCGCGAAGAACCTAACCTCATCTTCAGGATGGTGATAAGCCCCTTCAAATTTAGGACACTTAAATTCTTCTAGATTAACAAGTGGAATCCTAGGGTTACACTTTTGAATCAAAACTTTATCTGTAGGTACATTACCCTTTACATAGTGTGCTTCAACCCCGAAAAAGCTTCAAATTTCACTGATTTCCTCCTGAACATTTCTCCGTTCCTTACAACTATTGTTAAGTGGCGTATTCACTTAATCCTAGAACTCCGGTCTACTCATATAATGTAATGTAGCAATCTACAAGCTCTTGTCATACTCAAAAATATTATATTCCGCTATCTAATGACAACAGTCTATTTCTTCGAGTTCCATAGACAATAATAAAAATGCATGTTCAAATATAACACCACAAGATGATTTTTTAAACCGATAAATTCTCTGTCATACAGTCCTATCATCTTGGAAGCTATTAATGTAGTTGTTACGTAGAGAAGTACTTCATCAAGCTTTTGTACCTTCTCTCAAGGTTGAATGGAGTTATGGCTTGGGGGATGAGTCCTAAAACCATTTTAATTCATTGTAGGAAGGAGCTATACGACCCTTAGAATTTCATGCGAGGAGAAGTCATAAAATTCTCGGTATCTATTGCATGCAAATGAAGTCTGGAAACTGGAGTAATTTTTTTTTATAATTTCTGTATAGTGTAACCAACAGTTGAATTCAAGAAAGAGTTTTTTACTTACTTGCAATTTTTTCAAAATGACAAATCTGACAACGGCTGATGATAAAACATTTATTAATTCTAATGGATAGTTTATGTCAATGCTGTCCGGCGTGCCTGATACACGATATTGGTAAAGGATTTTAAAAGGAGATGTATTATTTTTCACATTTAAATTATACCAATTTTATCAAAAGCATCAGTGAAAAAAAATTGATAAGTAATTTATTCACTCTGATACTTAGATTCCGTCAAAGCTATTCCAAGTATCTGTCAATAGATGTTGATAGAGAATTTATTCATTCTTATAATTAAATTTTCTCTATGTTAACCTATCTATCCGACATATGATGTATGCAAATTCCTTTTCTTACATCTCCGATGTTTTAATAGACATTCTAAACAATTGATATGCTGGCTTACTCTAAAAATAAAGAACACATAACAATGTAATGCATAACATATTTTTAATAAAATAATGTCATGTAGAATATTAATACAAAAAAATATATTATTATTATACATTATTAATATCAATGAACAACTTTGGAAATTTTGAATCTGTTCCGTAAAATGGTTCACCATGTTCTCTCTTGATACTATAGCTGTTGTCTTCTCTTAGTTCGTAATCAGTAGAATAATCATTATTCCATTTTGAGTCATACACAATTTTTACAGGTGTTTCATCGACAAGCTCAATATGCTTTTCGTCTTTGGTATTATTTGGTATTATTTCGTCTTTGGTACATCTCCGATGTTTTAATAGACATTCTAAACGTTTGATATGCTGGCTTACTCTAAAAATAATGAACACATAACACTGTAATGCATAACATATTTTTAATGAAATAATGTCATGTAGAATATTAATACAAAAAATATATTATTATTATACATTATTAATATCAATGAACAACTTTGGACGTTTTGAATCTGTTCCATAAAATGGTTCACCATGCTCTCTCTTGATACTATAGCTGTTGTCTTCTCTTAGTTCGTAATCAGTAGAATAATATTATTCCATTTTGAGTCATACACAATTTGTACAGGTGTGTCATCGACAGGCTCAATATGATTTTCGTCTTTGGTATTATTTGGTTCATTGACTGTTTGATCAATGGCAGTAACGTTTGATGGTACTTTGTTTTTCATCGATCCATCTTTATATTCCTTAGTGATATTTTCTGCCAATGCCCTTTTTATTTTTCTAGCAACATCACTGTCTATTATCACACTATTTTTACACAGGTAACTGTTCCGGCACGTAGACAAGATATGGTTTATGATATTAGTAGAAGAGTAGGCCTTTCTTTTCGTCTTTGCTTTCATTTGAATGCTAATACCCGAAAGCTGACGATATGGTTTACAACTGGGTAACATGTTACCACAAGCACTAGCATGAAGATGCCCCTCTTCATCAATTATTATTTTTATGTTAGCATTCTCTTTGAGTGCGATCATCTCCGGAAATCTCAATCTCGCATATCCACCCTTCATAAGAGCTGAATTTTTTTGGTACTCCAAAGAAATTTAATTACTTACTGTCATGACAATGCCCGCATACGTTTCCGATGGTGCTACCACTTGTACTTATTTCATAGTTTAAATACTTCTCCTTCAATGCTACAATAACACTATCATGTGAACATACTTTCTTAAAATGCTTCATCTTCACTTCTTAGAGCTATGAGTTGTGTTTATTGTTCCACTGTGTAAAAAATACTGATTTAATACATCCAGTAAACTAGGTAGTGTCGATAAACAGACAAAGAGTACCATTGGGAAAGCCACTTCGTGTCTCTGAGCAAGCATAGAGTACAATTGTTAGAGCGATAAGCATATTTCACGTCATTTTAAGATACGTGAAAAAAAAGTTGAATAATTTCGAAGTCCAAAAACAAAATGTAGTCCAATAAAAAAAAGTGCTACTACAAACAATATTTTTCTTACAGTGAAAATTGAAAATAACATGTATATAGCATTCTCATTTTGAATTTTTAAAATATTAGACATTATTTTTTTATGTTTTAAGTATGGGACATACATTTATAAGGTATTTAAAAAAAAAAGTTGAAAAAATATATCACGTTAATAAAAAAATAAAAAAAGTTAAAAAAAACACTTCAAAAACAAAACTATAAACAAAAAGGGGAGGGGGGCAAAAAGTCGGCGGGGAGGTGGCCCTTTTGGCGTTTAGGGATAGAGGACCTTGGAGGGTTGAGGTCTCTGGTGGTTAGGGTCGTTGGTGCTTATTATCCTTGACGGTTCCTACTCACATACACTTTACTACTTGATTTGCAAGGATTTCTATGGATTGTTCTGAATTTTTATTTTAAAATTCTTTTCTCTCCATCTACATCTCTATTAATATTAACTATATAATGTAATTTAGTGTTAGACCCCATTTTAAATTGATAACAATGTTCAAACACCGCCTGTGTTTTATACAAAATACATCGGAGAGGTAAAGCTAGGTCAACTCACAATGTCATTCTATCATCGTCAGCCATTTTCATAGATTGATGTCGTCCCAAATTTATAGCAAATTGTCTGAGTTAATAAACCGGTCGGGGTTACCTCAACTGTTAATTAGTATAACCCTTTTTCTCCACCTTCATATGATCCAATTCGAAAATTTTATCTAGCTCTGTTTTTTCCCTATTATTCAAATAAGATCGTCCGTACAGTCCAATTCGCGAGTTCCCTATCCCTTTTTGAAAATTGAGTTAGCTTTTAACAGCATATGTCAATCAGACAATTCTGGGTTTAGTATCCGATTTTGTAATTAGCAATGAGACATTCCTAAGAAACTAGTCTCGAGTTAATGCAATTGTCCAAAACATAGGTGTTGCCTCAGAAACCCGTCTGACAATTTCTAGCTTTTGGTTAAAAAAAAACAAAAAAAACACGTTATGAAGAAAGTGCCTCAAAAACCCGTCTGCATGCATTTTACAATCTCAACTATAGTTTCAAAACGTGTTTGATCACTTTATAGGTATATAATATAAAAGGATTGGTAGCTTTTTGCAATGTGCTCGTCAAACTAAACTGTATATTCTTGTGTTCGTGAAACCTTTATATAACTTACTACTGATATAGCACTGAAAACAACATTTTTGGTGCCAATTCTTAAGTGGAAAATCTTGGAAGTATAAAACGGTATCATTGTAATAATTATGGACCAAAACCCTTAACTGGAGGTTTGCAAGAACACCTCCTACAACTTCCTCCTCCAGTCCCCCTTAATAAGCTAAACAATTAAAGTCCTACAAACACCAATATATCAAATTACATTATTAGAGAAGTGGTTCTGTCAGTACAGCCCTAGACTTCAAATTAGATTATCATACGTTCGATTCCAGCTTGGACTTTTTTTTCAATTAATTAAAAAAACTTTTTCCACAAAATAAGTTTTTCAAAGAAAAGTAAAGAACTCCATTAAACAAAAAATGAGCAAAAATAAAGCAAATAATCTACCAAGCATGAAACTACCACAAATCAGCATCGATAACAAATGATACCCAAAACGAACAGAAAGTAAAATAAATAACCGAGTCAAACTCAAAACGAGAAGAAATTAACATAAGTTGGGCGCACAACCCCTTTGCCTTCCCAAGGCCAGAACAAAATTTGCACTGTACTGAAAAAATATAAATGTTTTTACTTTTATAACTTCAATAAATCAAATAATGTTAACATTTTGATTACTAAATATCAATATATGTATATTACACTGATTAATGCATATTCATTTGTATTTTTCAGTAAAGTGCAAATTTTGTTCTGGCCTTGGGAAGGCAAAGGGGTTTTGCGCCCAACTTATGTTAATTTATGCTCGTTTTGAGTTTGACTGAGTTATTTATTGTAATTTCTGTTCTTTTTGGGTTTCATTTATTTATCGATGCTGATTTGTGGTAGTTTCACGCTTGGTAGATTATTTGCTTTATTTTTGCTCATTTTTTGTTTAATGGAGTTCTTTACTTTTCTTTGAAAAACTTATTTTGTGGAAAAAGTTTTTTTTAATCAATTTCTGTTCGTTTTATATTGACATAGTCTTTTCAGGGAAAAAATAATACATAGTACATTGTGCCAACATTGTTCTTATATACCCTCAGGGCATAACTTAAAACCCTCTCCCTGAGGGTACTGGGGGAGTGTCCTCCTCAAAAACATATTTTCTACCTGGAAATCAACTACGCTGAACAAAATGGCTATATCAAAATTTTTATTGGATGTGTTTGGGGGAATGATGGGCGTGGGGAGGGCTAGTTGCCCTCCTATCACTTTCGACTATTAAAAAGGGCACTAGTCCTTTGAATTTCCAATTAAATGAGCTTTTTTTGAAGTTTCTACGACAAAACCTTCTTTAAAAACCTTATATTTTCCCAGGGCATAACTTAAAACCTTTGCCCTGAGGGCTGTGGGGGATTGTCCTCCTCAAAAACATATTTTCTATCTGGTAATCAACTAGGCTGAACAAAATTTCTATCACAAAATTTTGATTGGATGTGGTTGGGGAAATGATGGGCGGGGGGGGGGGCGAGTTGCCATCCAATCACTTTTGGCTATTAAAAAGGGCACTAGCCCTTTGAATTTCAAATCGAATGAGCCTCTTTTGAAGTTTCTACGACAGCACCTTCTATAAAAACTTGTTTGCCCCAGGGCATAACTTTAAACCCTTGCCCTGAGGGTTGTGGGGGAGTTTCCTCCTCAAAAACATATTTTCTATCTGGAAATCAACTACGCTGAACAAAATGGCTATCTAAAAATTTTGATTGGATGTTTGGGAGAATGATGGGCGTGGTGGGGGGGGGGGGCTTGTTGCCCCCCAAGCACTTTCGACTATTAAAAAGGGTACTAACCCTTCGAATTTCCAATCCAATGAGCCAGTTTTGCAGTTTTTAAGACAACGCCTTCTATAAAAACCTTATATGCCCCCCGGACATAACTGAAAACCCTTGCCCTGAGGGTTGTGGGGAACTGTCCTTCTCAAAAACATATTTTCTATCTGGAAATCAACTACGCTGAACAAAATGGCTATCTCAACACTTTCATTGGACATGTTCTGGGGAATGATGGGCGTGGGGGGGGGGCTAGTTGCCCTCCAACCACTTTCGACTATTAAAAAGGGCACTAGAACTCTCAATTTTCAATCAAATGGGCCCCTTTTGAAGTTTCTACGACGACCACTTCCATATGAAGTGCCCAGCTCTATAGGAAAAAAAAAAAATAAATAGTACATTGTGCCAACATCGTTCTTACATACCCCCAGGGAATACTTAAAACCCTTGCCCTGAGGGTTGTGGGGGAGTGTCCTCCTCAAAACCATATTCTCTATCTGGAAGTCAACTACGCTGAACAAAATGGCTATCTCAAAATTTTGATTGGATGTGTTTGGGGGAATGATGGGCGTGGGGGGGGGGGCTAGTTGACCTCCAATTAGTTTCGACTGTTAAAAAGGGTACTAGCCCTTCGAATTTCCAATCGCATGAGCGAATCGAAAAATATAAATGTTTTTACTTTTATAACTTTAATAAATCAAATAATATTAACATTTTGATTACTAAATATCCGTATATGTATATTAAATCGACAATGCACATGCATTTGTATTTTTTTCAGTAAAGTGCAAATTATGTTCTGGCCTTGGGAAGGCATAGGGGTTTTGAGCCTAATTTATGTTAATTTCTGCTCGTTTTGAGTTTGACTCGGTTATTTATTGTACTTTCTGTTCGTTTTCTTCTTTCTGTTCACGTTTTTTTTTTCACGTTTTTCACGTTTCACGTTTCATTTTTTTTATCGATGCTGATTTGTGGTAGTTTCACGCTTGGTAGATTATTTTATTTAATTTTTCCTCATTTTTTGTTTAATGGAGTTCTTTACTTTTCTTTGAAAAACTTATTTTGGAAAAAGTTTTTTTTAATTAATTTCTGTTCGTTTTATATTGACATAGTCTTTCAGGGAAAAAGAAAATAATACTTTAAATCTTTTCGTCTTTTAAGAATTAAAAACTTGATACAATCCGCAAGACAATCTGTTTACTTTCTTTGATAGCTTGGATACACTTACGCTATTTTGATTTGGTTAAATTTTAAGAGCAGAAGTAGCCCCGAAAGTTTGAACATAATACTCTCAATCGTTCTTGGGATACTGCTGAGATGCCTTATTGGGAATTAGCATCAACACAGTGCATTTAGATTTAATCTTATGGCAAAATTTAGTTTTTAAACAAAGTCAAATGGGAGGGTGGGTTTGGGAGGGGGATTAGTTTCCCTCCAATCACTTTCGACTATTAAAAATGGCATCAGCCCCTTTCTATTTTTCAATCGAATGAGCCCTTTTCGAAGTTCCTACGACAGCTCCTTCGATACAAAGTGCCCTGGGCACTAGGCCTTTAGATTTCGAACCTTATTCGAAACCTTATATGCCCCCAGGGCACAACTTACAACCCTTGCACTGAGGCCTCTGAGGGGACTATCATCCTTAAAGACATAATTTCCAGAACATTTGACTACGCTGAACAAAATGGATAACCCAAAATTTTGATTGGATGACTTTGGGAAAATGGTGGGCGGGAGAGGGCCGTTAGTCGCTATAAAATCACTTTCTACTATTAAGAAGGGCACTAGCCCTTTAAATTTCCAATTCAATCAGCCATTTTTAAGTTTTTACGACAACACTTTCGATAAAAACTTTTTATGCCCCAAGGGCATAACTTAAAACCCTTGCACTGAGGGCTCTGAGGGGGTTATCATCCTCAAAGACATAATTTCCTGAACTTTAAACTACGTTGAACAAAATGAACTTTCAACTACGTTTGAACTTTCAACAGTTTGGGAAAATAATGGGCGTAAGAGGGGGGTTAGTCGCTATCCAATCACTTTCAACTATTAAAAAAGGCACAAGCCCTTTCAATTTCCAATTGAATGAGCCCTTTTGAAGTTTCTACGACCACGCTTTCAATAAAACCTTTATATGCCCCCAGGGCATAATGTACAACCCTTGCCCTGAGGGTTGTGGGGGAGGGGTTGTCATCCTTAAAGACCTAATTTCCAGAACTTTTAACTACGTTGAATAAAATGGCTATCTAAAAATTTTGATTGTATGTGTTTGAGGAAAAGGTGGGCGTGAGAGGGGGGTTAGTTGCCCTGGAATCATTTTCGACTATTAAAGAGGGCACTAGTCCCTTGAATTTCATATGGGATTAGCCCTTTTTTAAAGTTTCTAAGACAAATATTTCAACAAAAACCTTATATGCCCCCAGGGCATAACTTATAATCCTTTTCCTGAGGGTTGTGGGGGAGTGTCCTCCTCAAAAATATGTTTTCTATCGGGAAATCAATTACGCTGAACAAAATGGCTTTCTCAAAATTTTTATTGTATGTGTGTGGGGGACTGAAGGGTGTGGGGGGGGGGGCTAGTTGCCCTTCACTCACTTTCGACTATTAAAAAGGGCACTAGCCCTTTGAATTTCCAGTCGAATGAGCTTTTGTTGAAGTTTCTACGACAACACCTTCTATAAAAACCTTATATGAACCCAGGTCATAACTTAGAACCTTTTCCCCAAGTGTTGTTGGGGAGTGTTGTCCTTAAAAAATATATTGTCTAGCTGCAAATCAACTATGCTGAACAAAATGGCTATCTAACAATTTTAATTGGATGTTTTTGGGGGAATGATGGGCATAGGGGGGGGGGCTAGTTGCCCTCCAATCACTTTCGACTATTAAAAAGGGTACAAGCCCTTTGAAATTCCAATCGAATGAGCCTGTTTTGAAGTTTCTACGACAAAGCCTTCTATAAAAAACTTATATGCCCCAGGGCATAACTTAAAACCCTTGCCCTGAGGGTTGTGGGGGAGAGTCCTCCTCAAAAAAATATTTTCTATCTGGAAATCAACTACGTAAACAAAATGGCTATCTCAAAATATTGATTGGATGTGTTTGGGGGAATGATGGGCGTGGAGGGGGTTAGTTACCCTCCAATCACTTTCGACTATTAAAAAGGGTACTAGTCCTTGGAATTTCCAATCGAATGAGCCTGTTTTGAAGTTTCTACGACAACGCCTTCCATAAAAACCTTACATGCCCCCAGGGCATAACTTAAAACCCATGCCCTGAGAGTTGTGGGGGGGTGTCCTCCTCAAAACATATTTTTGAGTTATCTAGCTCAACTAGTTATCTCAAAATTTTGATTGTTATCTCAAAATGGTTATCTCAAAATTTTGATTGGATGTGTTTGGGAGAATTACAGGTGTTGGGTGGCTCGTTGCCCTCAAATTACGTTTGACTATTAAAAAGGGCCCTAGACACTCCAATTTCCAATCGAATCAGTCCTATTTAAACTTCTTAAAATAACTCCTTCGATCCGAACTGCCTGGGTATGAAGAAAAACCAAAAAAAAAAAAAACACATTGTTCCCACATCGTTCTTTACTTAGGCAGCGCTAGCGCGCTGCCTATGATTACTTTTTCAGATAATCCACTGTTTTTGTAATAAGCAATAAGCATGCATTGTTTTGTGAAGTATGGATAATGAACTTTATATTATAGACTAAAATTTTTCTTAGCTGTCAAGGCTGTTTGCAATATTTTTTAGAGCTATCTTATCTCCCATAGATCGGGGATAATTAGAAACTATATTAAGCATAAGTTTTCAACTGAAACAAAGAAGTGGCATTAAAACTTAAAACGAACATACATTATTCCGTATAAATAACAAAGATAATGGCAGCGTTGTTTCTTCATTATATTTTAATCAAAAACAAACAAAGAATAACTTCAAAAAACAAAGTTTGTCCGAGGGAAATAAAGAGCGAAGTTGAAACTTAAATCGGACAAAAATTATTACTTCACAGCCTATTTAATATATATTAATATAACTAGTACAAATAAACGCACTAATTATGTTTCACTACGCTTTTATGATTATACAAAACTAGCGCTTTACTGAAAACACAAAATAATATAGAAGTTTTGGTACAGAAAAAGAAAACCCAATAAGGACACCTTTTATAGAGTTAATATATCTCCAATCCGTTTTCGAATCAATCACTTTCAAAATAAGGCAACAATCCATTTTAGGATTGTCTTTATTTTTTTACGTTTAATTTGGTATTACTTCTGCACAATGGCTCAGTTCAATGACTGGCTCTCGTTTTGGTTCCTAAGGACATGTCATGATTTAATTTACTTCGGACAAGTCTGAAGTAAGGTCATCTTGATAGTATTAGGACTATAGACTAGCTTTAGAATTTGCATCATAGCTTGAAATTCACTCTTGTATAGAGAGAAATAATCGGATTTCCGGAGTTCATATTATGTCTTATTTGATCTTCATTTCAAGTGATTAATTTAAAAAAAACTTTCCAAAAAATAAGTTTTTCAAAGAAAAGTAAAGGCCATTTTAAACTTAAGCTCAGTAGATATGAATACTTTCTAAAATTCAAAATCAAAATGACCAGATATTACTGTTAAAGAATAAATGAAACCCAGAATGAACATAAATTAAATTGACAATCACAGGAAAAAACAGACAAAAAGTAATAATATAAATGAATAAATAGATCTTAAATCGAGTAATGCTTAGATTGAATATGAAAATCAAGCTTAAACGAAAACAAATGTTTTGCTATTAAAGTATAAATGAAACTTAAAACGAACAGAAATTAAATAAACAATCAATGCGAACAAAAGTAGTAATCAAGGTTCCATTTCTGAGCCTTGTAATACACCATTTCAAAGAGATTCAGAGCTCCCTCACATTGCGTTATACTATGTTCCGTCTTGTACTTGTTACATAACATGTTATGAAGGACAAGTTTTTCTGATACAATTTACATAGACCAGATTTCTAGTTCATGTATTTTTTGATAACTTGATAGGTGATTTGAATAAAAGGAATTCAAATATTTTGCCTATGAAATAGAAGCTAACTCAATTTGCGAAAAGGTATTCCATTTGCACAATTCTAATCTGATTGAATCGTCGCCCGACAATGAGATGTAATCACTGCTAAGCCTTTTGTTATTGCGAGAAGATTACCCAAATAAATTTTAATAATGCCTTACGACGAATCGGAAATGTTTGATTAACATTTGCAAAAAAGGGGTAATAGGATTAGCGAATTGGAAAAGATGGGGTCGTTGTTTACTGTATAATACAAAAGTGATGTTTTGGAGAGTATTGTCAATTTAAAATAGTTTTAGAAATAAAAAAATTTAACAAGAAATGGTTGAAAAGTGTTTTGAGGGAGAGGGGTTGTGTGGAGGGCTGTCTTGCACGATGGGTTCAGTTAAAGGGAGTACAGATACATGGAGGTTTAGTTAAATTGGGATCGAGTTGCATGAAGGTTCAGTAGCACGAAGGTTCAGTAGCACGGGGGTTCAGTTGTACGGGGTTTCGGTTATACAGGGGTTCAGTTACAACATTTTTTCTGATTTTGTATGTTTTCGCAAGAAAATAGCTTGTCTTTAGCAAACTTAACCATAGATAGTTGAAACTCTGCATAAATATCTTCATTTAACATTTTTTCTGATTGTGTGTGTTTTCGCACGAAAATAGCTTGTCTTTAGCAAACTTAGCCATAGCTAGTTGAAACTCTGCATAAATATCTTAATTTTTAGCCTAATTCCGTAGCTACTAAAGGAACATTGAACATTTTTTCTGATTTTGTGTGTTTTCGTAAGAAAAAAGCTGGTCTTTAGCAAATTTAGCCATAGCTAGTTGAAACTCTGCATAAATATCTTCATTTTTTGGCCTAATTGCATAGGTACTAAAGGAACATTGAACATTTTTTCTGATTTAGTGTGTTTTCGCAAGAAAATAGCTGGTCTTTAGCAAACTTAGCCATAGCTAGTTGAAACTCTGCATAAATATCTTCATTTTTAGCCTAATTTTTAGCCTAATTGCGTAGGTACTAAAGGAACATTGAACATTTTTTCTGATTTTGTTTGTTTTCGCAAGAAAATAGCTTGTCTTTAGCAAACTTAGCCATAGCTAGTTGAAACTCTTCATAAATATCTTCATTTTTAGCCTAATTGCGTAGGTACTAAAGGAACATTGAACATTTTTTCTGATTTTGTGTGTTTTAGAAAGAAAATAGCTGGTCTGTAGCAAACTTATACATAGCTAGTTGCATATCTGCATAAATATCTTCAATATTAGCCTAATTGCGTAGGTACTAAAGGAACATTGAACATTTTTTCTGATTTTGTGTGTTTTCGAAAGAAAATATCTTGTATTTAGCAAACTTAGACATAGCTAGTTGAAACTCTTCATAAATATCTTCATTTTTATCCTAATTGCGAAGGTACTATGGGAACACTTAACATTTTTTCTGATTTTGTGTGTTTTCGCAAGAAAATAGCTGGTCTTTAACAAACTTAGCCATAGCTAGTTGAAACTCTGCATAAATATCTTCATTTTTAGCCTAATTGCGTAGGTACTAAAGGAACATTGAACATTTTTTCGGATTTTGTATGTTTTCGCAAGAAAATAGCTGGTCTTTAGCAAACTTAGCCATAGCTAGTTGAAACTGCATAAATATTTTAATTTTTAGCCTAATTGCGTAGGTACTAAAGGAACATTGAACATTTTTTCTGATTTTGTGTGTTTTCGCAAGAAAATAGCTGGTCTTTAGCAAACTTAGCCATAGCTAGTTTAAACTCTGCATAAATATCTTGATTTTTAGCCTAATTGCGTAGGTACTAAAGGAACATTGAAAATTTTTTCTGATTTTTTATGTTTTCGCAAGAAAATAGCTGGTCTTTAGCAAACTTAGCCATACCTAGTTGAAACTCTGCATAAATATCTTCATTTTTAGCCTAATTGCGTAGGTATTAAAGGAACATTGAACATTTTTTCTGATTTTGTGTGTTTTCGCAAGAAAATCGCTTGTCTTTAGCAAACGTAGCCATAGCTAGTTGAAAATCTGCATAAATATCTTCATTTTTAGCCTAATTGCCAAGATAATAAAAGAACATTGAACATTTTTTCTGAATTTGTGTTTATTCACAAGAAAATAACTTGTTTCTAGCAAACTTACCCAGAGCTAGTTGAAACTGTGCATAAATATATTCATTTTTAGCCTAATTGAGTAGATACTAAAGGAACATTGAACATTTTTTCTGATTTTGTGTTTTCGCAAGAAAATAGCTGGTCTTTAGCAAACTTAGCCATAGCTAGTTGAAACTCTGCATAAATATCTTCATTTTTAGCCTAATTGCGTATATACTAAAGGAAAATTGAACATTTTTTCTGATTTTGTATGTTTTCGCAAGAAAATAGCTGGTCTTTAGCAAACTTAGCCATAGCTAGTTGAAACTCTGCATAAATATTTTAATTTTTAGCCTAATTTCGTAGGTATTAAAGGAACATTGAACATTTTTTCTGATTTTGTGTGTTTTCGCAAGAAAATAGCTGGTCTTTAGCAAACGTAGCCATAGCTAGTTGAAACTCTGCATAAATATCTTCATTTTTAGCCTAATTGCGTAGGTACTAAAGGAACATTGAACATTTTTTCTGAAAATTTAATTCAAGAAATTATGAAAAAATTCTCAGTAAGTAACAATTTCTTTCTTGAAGTCAACTCTTGGATACACAATACAGAAATTTCATTCAAGAAATTATGAACATATTTGTAAGTAAGCAACAAACTCTATTGATTTCACCTATTGGATATACAATACAGATACTTCATTCAATAAATTATGAAAAAATCTCAAGTAAGTAACAAACTCTTTATTGTTTTCACCTCTTGGATATACAATACGGAAATTTCATTCAATGAATTATGAAAAAATTGTAAGCAAGTAAAAGACTCTTTCCTGAAGTCACCTCCCGGATACGAAATGCACAAAACGGAAATTTCATTTAAGAAATTATGACAAAATTTTAAACAAGTAAAAAACTCTTTACTGAAGTCACCTCTTTGATAAACAATGGAGAAACTTTATTTAAAAAACTATGAAAAAATTGTAAGTAAGTAACAAATTCTTTCTTGAAGTCATCTCTTGGATACAAAATTCAGAAATTTCATTAAAGAAATTATTAAAAAATTGTAAGTAAGTAGCAAATTCTTTCTTGAATTCACCTGTTGGATAAACAAAAAAGACATTTCTTTCAAGAAATTATGACAACATTCTAAGTAAGTAACAAACTCTTTATTGTTTTCACGACTTAGATATACGATGTAGAAATTAAATTCAAGAAATTATGAAAAAATTCTCATTAAGTAACAATTTCTTTCTTGAAGTCAACTCTTGGATATACAATACGGAAATTTCATTCAAGAAGCAAGTAACAAACTCTTTCCTGAAGTCACCTCATGGATGCACAATGCAGAAACTTCATTTAAGAAAACTATGAAAAAAATTGTAAGTAAGTAAGTAACAAATTCTTTCTTGAAGTCACCTCTTGGATACACAATACAGAAATTTCATTAAAGAAATTAAAAAAAAATTGTAAGTAAGTAGCAAATTCTTTCTTGAATTCACCTGCTGGATAAACAAAGACATTTCGTTCAAGAAATTATGAAAAAATTCTAAGTAAGTAACAAACTCTTTATTGTTTACACGACTTAGATACACGATGTAGAAATTTAATTCAAGAAATTATGAAAAAATTCTCAGTAAGTAACAATTTCTTTCTTGAAGTCAACTCTTTGATACACAATACGGAAATTTCATTCGAGAAATTATGAAAATAATTGTAAGTAAGTAACAAACTCTTTATTGATTTCACCTCTTGGACATACAGTACAGATAGTTCATTCAAGAAATTATGAAAAAATCGCAAGTAAGTAACAAACTCTTTATTGTTTTCACCTCTTGGATATACAATACGGAAATTTCATTCGATAAATTATGAAAAAATTGTAAGCAAGTAACAAACTCTTTCCTGAAGTCACCTCTTAGATACACAATACACAATACGGAAATTTCATTTAAGAAATTATGAAAAAATTGTAAGCAAGTAGCAAACTCTTTCTTGAAGTCACCTCTTGGATACACAATGCAGAAACTTCATTTAAGAAACTATGAAAAAATTGTAAGTAAGTAACAAATTCTTTCTTGAAGTCACCTCTTGGATACACAATACAGAAATTTCATTAAAGAAATTATGAAAAAATTGTAACTAAGTAGCAAATTCTTTCTTGAATTCACCTGCTGGATAAACAAAGACATTTCGTTCAAGAAATTATGACAAAATTCTAAGTAAGTAACAAACTCTTTATTGTTTACACGAGTTAGATATACGATGTAGAAATTTAATTCAAGAAATTATGAAAAAATTCTCGGTAAGTAACAATTTCTTTCTTGAAGTCAACTCTTGAATACACAATACGGAAATTTCATTCAAGAAATTATGAAAATATTTGTAAGTAAGTAACAAACTCTTTATTGATTTCACCTCTTCGTTATACAGCACAGATAATTCATTCAAGAAATTATGATAAAATCGCAAGTAAGTAACATTTTTTTTTCTCTTTATCAATAACAATTTTCACTTAGCTACACGATGTAGAAATTTAATTCAAGAAATTAGGAAAAAATTCTCAGTAAGTAAAAATTTTGTTCTTGAAGTCAACTCTTGGATACACAATACGGAAATTTCATTCAAGAAAATATGAAAATATTTGTAAGTAAGTAACAAGCTCTTTATTGATTTCACCTCTTGAATATACAGTACAGATACTTCATTCAAGAAACGTGATTTAAACATGTTTTGAAACTACATGCTATTTGCATGCCTTTCCTTGGCACCTTTCCAAACGAGCAGGGATTCCCCACTGGTTCCTACACATTGCAAAAAAGTGAGCAGTTCGAAAACTCCACGTTTTCTACCAGACTGGTTTTTTAGACAACACCCATTTTTTAGGGACCAATCAGAGACAGCGGAGGTTGCTCAATATACAATAACTTGATTGGTATATACAATAACTTGACGAGGTTACGTGCGCACACGTAACCTCGTCTAAATTAACCTTAAAAAAATGAAATAAAGCCATGTCGACTTTGCATGTCTCTCACTATGTATGTGCCGTCGACTTTGCATGTCTCTCTCACTATGTATGCGCCGTCGCGGTGTGTAACCAATCACCAATCAAGTTATTGTATATTGAGCAACCTCCGCTGTCTCTGATTGGTCCCTAAAAATGGGTGTTGTCTAAAAAACCAGTCTGGTTGAAAACGAGGAGTTTTCGAACTGCTCACTTTTTTTCAATGTGTAGGAACCAGTGGGGAATCCCTGCTCGTTTGGAAAGGTGCCAAGGAAAGGCATGCAAATAGCATGTAGTTTCAAAACATGTTTAATCACGTTTCTTGAATGAAGTATCTGTACTGTATATTCAAGAAGTGAAATCAATAAAGAGCTTGTTACTTACTTACAAATATTTTCATAATTTCTTGAATGAAATTTCCGTATTGTGTATCCAAGAGTTGACTTCAAGAAAGAAATTGTTACTTACTGAGAATTTTTTCCTAATTTCTTGAATTAAATTTCTACATCGTGTAGCTAAGTGAAAATTGTTATTGATAAAGAGAAAAAAAAAGTTACTTACTTGCGATTTTATCATAATTTCTTGAATGAAGTATCTGTACTGTATATCGAAGAGGTGAAATCAATAAAGAGTTTGTTACTTACTTACAAATATTTTCATAATTTCTTGAATGAAATTTCCGTATTGTGTATTCAAGAGTTGACTTCAAGAAAGAAATTGTTACTTACTGAGAATTTTTTCAAAATTTCTTGAATTAAATTTCTACATTGTATATCTAACTCGTGAAAACAATAAAGAGTTTGTTACTTACTTAGAATTTTGTCATAATTTCTTGAACGAAATGTCTTTTTGTTAATCCAGCAGGTGAATTCAAGAAAGAATTTGCTACTTACTTACAATTTTTTCATAATTTCTTTAATGAAATTTCTGTATTGTGTATCCAAGAGGTGACTTCAAGAAAGAATTTGTTACTTACTTACAATTTTTTCATAGTTTCTTAAATGAAGTTTCTGCATTGTGTATCCAAGAGGTGACTTCAAGAAAGAGTTTGCTACTTGCTTACAATTTTTTCATAATTTCTTAAATGAAATTTCCGTATTGTGCATTCTGTATCCAAGAGGTGACTTCAGGAAAGAGTTTGTTACTTGCTTACAATTTTTTCATAATTTATTGAATGAAATTTCCGTATTGTATATCCAAGAGGTGAAAACAATAAAGAGTTTGTTACTTACTTGCGATTTTTTCATAATTTCTTGAATGAAGTATCTGTACTGTATGTCCAAGAGGTGAAATCAATAAAGAGTTTGTTACTTACTTACAAATATTTTCATAATTTCTCGAATGAAATGTCCGTATTGTGTATCCAAGAGTTGACTTCAAGAAAGAAATTGTTACTTACTGAGAATTTTTTCATAATTTCTTGAATTAAATTTCTACATCGTTTATCTAAGTCGTGAAAACAATAAAGAGTTTGTTACTTACTTAGAATTTTGTCATAATTTTTTGAACGAAATGTCTTTGTTTATCCAGCAGGAGAATTCAAGAAAGAATTTGCTAGTTACTTACAATTTTTTTTTATAATTTCTTTAATGAAATTTCTGTATTGTGTATCCAAGAGGTGACTTCAAGAAAGAATTTGTTACTTACTTACTTACAATTTTTTTCATAGTTTTCATAAATGAAGTTTCTGCATTGTGTATCCAAGAGGTGACTTCAGGAAAGAGTTTGTTACTTGCTTCTTGAATGAAATTTCCGTATTGTGTATCAAAGAGTTGACTTCAAGAAAGAAATTGTTACTTACTGAGAATTTTTTCATAATTTCTTGAATTAAATTTCTACATCGTGTATCTAAGTCGTGTAAATAATAATGAGTTTGTTACTTACTTAGAATTTTGTCATAATTTCTTGAACGAAATGTCTTTGTTTATCCAGCAGGTGAATTCAAGAATGAATTTGCTACTTACTTACAATTTTTTTTATAATTTCTTTAATGAAATTTCTGTATTGTGTATCCAAGAGGTGACTTCAAGAAAGAATTTGTTACTTACTTACTTACAACTTTTATCATAGTTTTCTTAAATGAAGTTTCTGCATTGTGCATCCATGGAGTGACTTCAGGAAAGAGTTTGTTACTTGCTTCTTGAATGAAATTTCCGTATTGTGTATCCAAGAGTTGACTTCAAGAAAGAAATTGTTATTTACTGAAAATTTTTTCATAATGTCTTGAATTTAATTTCTACATCGTATATCTAATTCGTGAAAACAATAAAGTTTGTTACTTACTTAGAATTTTGTCATAATTTCTTGAACGAAATGTCTTTTTGTTTATCCAGCAGGTGAATTCAAGAAAGAATTTGCTACTTACTTACAATTTTTTCATAATTTCTTTAATAAAATTTCTGTATTGTGTATCCAAGAGGTGTCTTCAAGAAAGAATTTGTTACTAACTTACAATTTTTTCATAGTTTCTTAAATGAAGTTTCTGCATTGTGTATCCAAGAGGTGACTTCAGGAAAGAGTTTGTTACTTGCTTACAATTTTTTCATAATTTATTGAATGAAATTTCCGTATTGTATATCCAAGAGGTGAAAACAATAAAGAGTTTGTTACTTACTTGCGATTTTTTCATAATTTCTTGAATGAAGTATCTGTACTGTGTATCCAAGAGGTGAAATCAATAAAGAGTTTGTTACTTACTTACAAAAATTTTCATAATTTCTTGAATGAAATTTCCGTATTGTGTATCCAAGAGTTGACTTCAAGAAAGAAATTGTTACTTACTGAGAATTTTTTCATAATTTCTTGAATTAAATTTTCAGAAAAAATGTTCAATGTTCCTTTAGTATCTACGCAATTAGGCCAAAAATGAAGATATTTATGCAGAGTTTCAACTAGCTATGGCTAAGTTTGCTAAAAACCAGTTATTTTCTTGCGAAAACATAAAAAATCAGAAAAAATTTTCAATGTTCCCTTATTAGCTACGCAATTAGGTTAAAAATGAAGATATTAATTCAGCGTTTAAACTAGCTATGGCTAACTTTGCCAAAGACAAGCTATTTTCTTAAGAAAACACACAAAATAAGAAAAAATTTTCAATATTCCAGTAGTACCTACGCAATTAGGCTAAAAATTAAAATATTTATGCACAGTTTCAACTAGCTATGGCTCAGTTTGCTAAAGACAAGCTATTTTTTTGCGAAAACATACAAAATCAGAAAAAAATGTTCAATGTTCCTTTAGTATCTACTCTATTAGGCAAAAAATGAATATATTTATGTACAGTTTCTACTATCTATGTTTAAGGTATCTAAAGACAAGAGACTTTATTACAAAAACACACAAAATCAGACAAAATGTTCAATTTTCTCTAAGTATCTAGTAACTTATGAAAAAAACGACTATATTTATGCAGAGTTTCAACTATTTATGGCTAAGTTTGCGAGAGACAAGCTATTTTCTTGTGAAAAAACACAAAATCAGAAAAAATGTTCAATGCTCCTTTAGTACCTACGCAGTTAGGCTAAAAATGAAGATATTTATGCAGAGTTTCCACTAGCTATGGCTAAGTTTGTCAAAAACAAGCTACTTTCTTGCGAAAACACACAAAATCAGAAAAAATGTTCAATGTTCCTTTAATACCTACGCAATTAGGCTAAAAATTAAAATATTTTTGCACAGTTTCAACTAGCTATGGCTAAGTTTGCTAAAGACAAGTTATTTTCTTGCGAAAACACAAAAAATCAGAAAAAAATGTTCAATATTCCTTTAGTACCTACGCACTTAGGCTAAAAATGAAGATATTTATGAACAGTTTAAAGTAGCTATTGTTAACTTGGCTAAAGAAAAGCTATTTTCTTGAGAAAACACGCAAAATCAAAAAAAATGTTCAATTTTCCTTTAGAATCTAGGCAGTTAGGCTAAAAATGAAAATATTTATGCAGAGTTTCAACTAGCTATGGCTAAGTTTGCTAAAGACCAGCTATTTTCTTGCGAAAACATACAAAATCAGAAAAAATGTTCAATGTTCCTTTAGTACCTACGCAATCAGGCTAAAAATGAAGATATTTATGCAGAGTTTCAACTAGCTATGGCTAAATTTGCTAAAGACCAGCTATTTTCTTGCGAAAACACACAAAATCAGAAAAAATGTTCAATGTTCCTTTAGTACCTACGCAATTAGGCTAAAAATGAAGATATTTATGCATAGTTTCAACTAGCTATGGCTAAGTTTGATAAAGACCAGATATTTTCTTGAGAAAACACACAAAATCAGAAAAAATGTTCAATGTTCCTTTTATTACATACGCAACTAGGCTAAAAATGAAGATATTTATGCAGAGTTTCAACTAGCTATGGCTAAGTTTGCTAAAGACCAGCTATTTTCTTGCGAAAACACACAAAATAAGAAAAAATGTTCAATGTTCCTTTAGTACCTACGCAATTAGGCTAAAAATGAAAATATTTATGTAGAGTTTCAACTAGCTATGGCTAAGTTTGCTAAAGACCAGCTATTTTCTTGCGAAAACATACAAAATCAGAAAAAATGTTCAATGTTCCTTTAGTACCTACGCAATTAGGCAAAAATTAGGCTAAAAATGAAGATATTTATACAGAGTTTCAACTAGCTATGGCTAAGTTTGCTAAAGACCATCTATTTTCTTGCGAAAACACACTAAATCAGAAAAAATGTTCAATGTTCCTTTAGTACCTTGTATTGTAAATTGTAAATTTGTACCTTGTAAATTTGTAACGACTACACAAATACAAATTTCAAATTCATAAAATGCCAACAATCATGAGTTGCTCAAACAGCTCATATGATGGATAGCATACCATAGTTATTGTTTGAAGACTAAATATAGTACATCCTTAAATACATCGTCAAAGGAGCAAAACAAAAAAAGAAAAAAAGTGAGTTTTTCATATGCGGAAAAGTGCAAGATTTGATTTAGGAGTTTAGTGCTTGTATTAAAATCTTAGAAATAATAATTAAAATTCTCTGGATACGGACTTGTTTACCATAATCGTTTTTTTGCTGCTCAAGATTTTTGTTAAAAATAAATAAAAATAGGTTTCAGAAATAGGTCTAGAGACAAAATTTCTAATGACTACACAAAAACAAATTTCAAATTCATAAAATGCCAATAAGCTTGAGTTGCTCAAACAGCTCATATGATGGATAGCACACCATAGTTATTGTTTGAAGACTAATTATGGTACATCCTTAAATACATTGCAAAGGAGCAAAAAAAAAAGGAAAAAAAGTGAGTTTTTCTTATTCGGTAAAGTGCAAGATTTGATTTAGGAGTTGAGTGCTTGTATTAAAATCTTAGAAATAATAATTAACATTTTCTGGATACGGACTTGTTTACCATAATCATTTTTTTGGCTGCTCAAGATTTTTGTTAAAATTAAATAAAAATAGGTTTCAGAAATAGGTCTAGAGACAAAATTTCTAATGACTACACAAAAACAAATTTCAAATTCATAAAATGCCAACAAGCGTGAGTTGCTCAAACAGCTAATATGATGGATAGCACACCATAGTTATTGTTTGAAGACTATTTATGGTACATCCTTAAATACATCGCAAAGGAGCAAAAAAAAGAAAAAAAAGTGAGTTTTTCTTATGCGGGAAAGTGCAAGATTTGATTTAGGAGTTGAGTGCTTGTAATAAAATCTTAGAAATAATAATTAAAATTCTCCGGATACGGACTTGTTTACCATAATCATTTTTTTGGCTGCTCAAGATTTTTGTTAAAATTCAATAAAAATAGGTTTCAGAAATAGGTCTAGAGACAAAATTTGTAATGACTACACAAATACAAATCTCAAATTCATAAAATGCCAACAAGCATGAGTTGCTCAAACAGCTCATATGATGGATAGCACACCATAGTTATTATTTGAAGACTAAATATGGTACATCCTTAAATACATCGTCAAAGGAGCAAAAAAAAAGAAAAAAAAGCGAGTTTTTCATATGCGGGAAAGTGCAAGATTTGATTTAGGAGTTGAGTGCTTGTATTAAAATCTTAGAAATAATAATTAAAATTCTCTGGATACAGACTTGTTTACCATAATAATTTTTTGCTGCTCAAGATTTTTGTTAAAATTAAATAAAAATAGGTTTCAGAAATAGGTCTAGACACAAAATTTCTAATGACTACACGAAAACAAATTTCAAATTCATAAAATGCCAACAAGCATGAATTGCTCAAACAGCTCACATGATGGATAGCACACCATAGTTATTGTTTGAAGACTAATTATGGTACATCCTTAAATACATCGCAAAGGAGCAAAAAAAAGAAAAAAAAGTGAGTTTTTCTTATGCGGGAAAGTGCAAGATTTGATTTAGGAGTTGAGTGCTTGTATTAAAGTCATAGAAATAATAATTAAAATTCTCTGGATACGGACTTGTTTACCATAATCATTTTTTTGCAGCTCAAGATTTTTGTTAAAATGAAATAAAAATAGGTTTGAGAAATAGGTCTAGAGACAAAATTTATAATGACTACACAAAAACAAATTTCAAATTCATAAAATGCCAACAAGCATGAGTTGCTCAAACAGCTCATATGATTGATAGCGCACCATAGTTATTGTTTGAAGACTAATTATGGTACATCCTTAAATACATCGCAAAGGAGCAAAAAAAAAGTTTGGTGTTTTTATTTTAAGGTTTGGTTTTTATATTTTTATCAGTTTTATTCTGCACTGAGGACGGTCAAGCGGAGGTCTTGACCGAAATATTTGCATAATTTTTCGATTTTTTTTCCTGGCTGTTAATTGTCCTCGTTTTCTTCCTTTCTTCGCGATTTTTTGTTAATTAAAGTCTTAGAAATAATAATTAAAATTCTCTGGATACGGACTTGTTTACCATAATTATTTTTCTGCTGCTCAAGATTTTTGTTAAAATGAAATAAAAATAGGTTTCAGAAATAGGTCTAGAGACAAAATTTCTAATGACCAAACAAAAACAAATTTCAAATTCATAAAATGCCAACAAGCATGAGTTGCTCAAACAGCTCATATGATGGATAGCATACCATAGTTATTGTTTGAAGACTAATTATGGTACATCCTTAAATACATCCCAAAGGAGCAAAAAAAAAATGAGTTTTTCTTATGCGGGAAAGTGCAAGAGTTGATTTAGGAGTTGAGTGCTTGTATTAAAGTCTTAGAAATAATAATTAAAATTCTCTGGATACGGACTTGTTTACCATAATTATTTTTATGCTGCTCAAGATTTTTGTTAAAATGAAATAAAAATAGGTTTCAGAAATAGGTCTTGAGACAAAATTTCTAATGACTACATAAAAACAAATTTAAAATTCATAAAATGCCAACAAGCATGAGTCGCTCAAACAGCTCATATGATGGATAGCACACCATAGTTATTGTTTGAAGACTAATTATGGTGCATTCTTAAATACATCGCAAAGGAGCAAGAAAAAAGAAACAAAGTGAGTTTTTCTTGTGCGGGAAAGTGAAAAATTTGATTTAGGAGTTGAGTGCTTGTATTAAAGTCTTAGAAATAATAATTAAAATTCTCTGGATACGGACCTGCTTACCATAATTATTGTTTTTGCTGCTCAAGATTTTTGTTAAAATTAAATAAAAATAGGTTTCAGAAATAGGTCTAGAGACAAAATTTCTAATGACTACACAAAAACAGATTTCAAATTCATAAAATGCCAACAAGCATGAGTTGCTCAAACAGCTCATTTGATGGATAGCACACCATAGTTATTGTTTGAAGACTAATTATGGTACATCCTTAAATACATCCCAAAGGAGCAAAAAAAAAAGAGTTTTTCTTATGCGGGAAAGTGCAAGATTTGATTTAGGAGTTGAGTGCTTGTATAAAAGTCTTAGAAATAATAATTAAAATTCTCTGGATACGGACTTGTTTACCATAATCATTTTTTTTATGCTCTAGATTTTTGTTAAAATGAAATAAAAATAGGTTTCAGAAATAGGTCTAGAGACAAAATTTCTAATGACTACACAAAAACAAATTTCAAATTCATAAAATGCCAACAAGCATGAGTTGCTCAAACAGCTCATATGATGGATGGCACACCATAGTTATTGTTTGAAGACTAATCATGGTACATCCTTAAATATATCGCAAAGGAGCAAAAAAAAAGTGAGTTTTTCTTATGCGGGAAAGTGCAAGATTTGATTTAGGAGTTGAGTGCTTGTATTAAAGTCTTAGAAATAATAGTTAAAATTCTCTGGATACGGACTTGTTTACCATAATTATTTTTTTGCTGCTCAAGAGTTTTGTTAAAATAGAAATAAAAATAGGTTTCAGAAATAGGTCTAGAGACAAAATTTCTAATGACTACACAAAAACAAATTTCAAATTCATAAAATGCCAACAAGCATGAGTTGCTCAAACAGCTCATATGATGGATAGCACACCGTAGTTATTTTTTGAAGACTAATTATGGTACATCCTTAAATACATCGCAAAGGAGCTAAAAAAACGAAAAAAAGTGAGTTTTTCTTATGCGGGAAAGTGCAAGATTTGATTAAGGAGTTGAGTGCTTGTATTAAAATCTTAGAAATAATAATTAAAATTCTCTGGATACGGACTTGTTTACCATAAACATTTTTTTGCTGCTCAAGATTTTTGCTAAAATTAAATAAAAATAGGATTCAGAAATAGGTCTAGAGACAAAATTTCTAATGACTACACAAAACAAATTTCAAATTCATTAAATGCCAACAAGCATGAGTTGTTCAAACAGCTCATATGATGGATAGCACACCATAGTTATTGTTTGAAGACGAATTATGGTACATCCTTAAATACATCGCGAAGGAGCAAAAAAAAAAGAAAAAAAGTTTTTCTTATGCGGGAAAGTGCAAGATTTGATTTAGGAGTTGAGTGCTTGTATTGAAATCTTAGAAATAATAATTAAAATTCTCTGGATACGGACTTGTTTACCATAATCATTTTTTTGCTGCTCAAGATTTTTGTTAAAATTAAATAAAAATAGGTTTCAGAAATAGGTCTAGAGACAAAATTTCTAATGACTACACAAAAACATATTTCAAATTCATAAAATGCCAACAAGCATGAGTTGCTCAAACAGCACATATGATGGATAGCACACCATAGTTATTGTTTGAAGAATAATTATGGTACATCCTTAAATACATCGCAAAGGAGCAAAAAAAAGAAAAAAAGTGAGTTTTTCTTATGCGGGAATGTGCAAGATTTGATTTAGGAGTTGAGTGCTTGTATTAAAGTCTTAGAAATAATAATTAAAATTCTCTGGATATGGACTTGCTTACCATAATTATTTTTTTGCTGCTCAAGATTTTTGTTAAAATGAAATAAAAATAGGTTTCAGAAATAGGTCTAGAGACAAAATTTCTAATGACTACACAAAAACAAATTTCAAATTCATAAAATGCCAACAAGCATGAGTTGCTCAAAACAGCTCATATGATGGATAGCACACAATAGTTATTGTTTGAAGACTAATTATGGTATATCCTTAAATACATCACAAAGGAGCAAAAAAAAAGAAAAAAAAAAGTGAGTTTTTCTTATGCGGCAAAGTGCAAGATTTGATTTAGGAGTTGAGTGCTTGTATTAAAGTCTTAGAAATAATAATTAAAATTCTCTGGATACGGACTTGTTTACCATAATTATTTTTTTGCTGCTCAAGATTTTTGTTAAAATGAAATAAAAATAGGTTTCAGAAATAGGTCTAGAGACAAAATTTCTAATGACTACACAAAAACAAATTTCAAATTCATAAAATGCCAACAAGCATGAGTTGCTAAAACAGCTCATATGATGGATAGCACACCATAGTTATTGTTTGAAGACTAATTATGGTACATCCTTAAATACATCCCAAAGGAGCAAAAAAAAGAAAAAAGTGAGTTTTTCTTATGCGGGAAAGTGCAAGATTTGATTTAGGAGTTGAGTGCTTGTATTAAAGTCTTAGAAATAATAATTAAAATTCTCTGGATACGGACTTGTTTACCATAATCATTTTTTTGGCTGCTCAAGATTTTTGTTAAAATGAAATAAAAATAGGTTTCAGAAATAGGTCTACAGACAAAATTTCTAATGACTACACAAAAACAAATTTCAAATTAATAAAATGCCAATAAGCATGAGTTGCTCAAACAGCTCATATGATGGATAGCACACCATAGTTATTGTTTGAACACTAATTATGGTACATCCTTAAATACATCGCAAAGGAGCAAAAAAAAAGAAAAAAAAGTGAGTTTTTCTTATTCGGTAAAGTGCAAGATTTGATTTAGGAGTTGAGTGCTTGTATTAAAATCTTAGAAATAATAATTAAAATTCTCTGTATACGGACTTGTTTACCATAATCATTTTTTTGGCTGCTCAAGATTTTCGTTAAAATTAAAAAAAAAATAGGTTTCAGAAATAGCTCTAGAGACAAAATTTATAATGACTACACAAAAAAAAATTTCAAATTCTTAAAATGCCAACAAGCATGAGTTGCTCAAACAGCTAATATGATGGATAGCATACCATAGTTATTGTTTGAAGACTAATTATGGTACATCCTTAAATACATCGCAAAGGAGCAAAAAAAAGAAAAAAAAAGTGAGTTTTTCTTATGCGGGAAAGTGCAAGATTTGATTTAGGAGTTGAGTGCTTGTATTAAAGTCATAGAAATAATAATTAAAATTCTCTGGATACGGACTTGTTTACCATAATTATGTTTTTGCTGCTCAAGATTTTTGTTAAAATGAAATAAAAATAGGTTTCAGAAATAGGTCTAGAGACAAAATTTCTAATGACTACACAAAAACAAATTTCAAATTCATAAAATGCCAACAAGCATGAGTTGCTCAAACAGCTCATATGATGGATAGCACACCATAGTTATTGTTTGAAGACTAATTATGGTACGTCCTTAAATACATCGCAAAGGAGCAAAAAAAAGAAAAAAAGTGAGTTTTTCTTATGCGGGAAAGTGCAAGATTTGATTTAGGAGTTGAGTGCTTGTATTAAAGTCTTAGAAATAATAATTAAAATTCTCTGGATACGGACTCGTTTACCATAATTATTTTTTTGCTGCTCAAGATTTTTGTTAAAATGAAATAAAAATATGTTTCAGAAATAAGTCTAGAGACAAAATTTCTAATGACTACACAAAAACAAATTTCAAATTCATAAAATGCCAACAAGCATGAGTTGCTCAAACAACTCATATGATGGATAGCACACCATAGTTGTTGTTTGAAGACTTATTATGGTACATCCTTAAATACATCGCAAAGGAGCAAAAAAAAAAGAAAAAAAAGTGAGTTTTTCTTATGCGGGAAATTGCAAGATTTAATTTAGGAGTTGAGTGCTTATAATTTAGGAGTTGTTTATCCAGCAGGTGAATTCAAGAATGAATTTGCTACTTACTTACAATTTTTTTTATAATTTCTTTAATGAAATTTCTGTATTGTGTATCCAAGAGGTGACTTCAAGAAAGAATTTGTTACTTACTTACTTACAACTTTTATCATAGTTTTCTTAAATGAAGTTTCTGCATTGTGCATCCATGGAGTGACTTCAGGAAAGAGTTTGTTACTTGCTTCTTGAATGAAATTTCCGTATTGTGTATCCAAGAGTTGACTTCAAGAAAGAAATTGTTATTTACTGAAAATTTTTTCATAATGTCTTGAATTTAATTTCTACATCGTATATCTAACTCGTGAAAACAATAAAGTTTGTTACTTACTTAGAATTTTGTCATAATTTCTTAAACGAAATGTCTTTTTGTTTATCCAACAGGTGAATTCAAGAAAGAATTTGATACTTAGTTACAATTTTTTCATAATTTCTTTAATGAAATTTCTGTATTGTGTATCCAAGAGGTGACTTCAAGAAAGAATTTGTTACTTACTTACAATTTTTTCATAGTTTCTTAAATGAAGTTTCTGCTTTGTGTATCCAAGAGGTGACTTCAGGAAAGAGTGTGTTACTTGCTTACAATTTTTCCATAATTTCTTGAATGAAATTTCCGTATTGTATATCCAAGAGGTGAAAACAATAAAGAGTTTGTTACTTACTTGCGATTTTTTCATAATTTCTTGAATGAAGTATCTGTACTGTGTATCCAAGAGGTGAAATCAATAAAGAGTTTGTTACTTACTTACAAAAATTTTCATAATTTCTTGAATGAAATTTCCGTATTGTGTATCCAAGAGTTGACTTCAAGAAAGAAATTGTTACTTACTGAGAATTTTTTCATAATTTCTTGAATTAAATTTTCAGAAAAAATGTTCAATGTTCCTTTAGTATCTACGCAATTAGGCCAAAAATGAAGATATTTATGCAGAGTTTCAACTAGCTATGGCTAAGTTTGCTAGAGACCAGTTATTTTCTTGCGAAAACATACAAAATCAGAAAAAATGTTCAATGTTCTTTTATTAGCTACGCAATTAGGCTAAAAATTAAGATATTAATTTAGAGTTTCAACTAGCTATGGCTAAGTTTATTAATCACAAGCTACTTTCTTTCAAAAACACACAAAATCAGAAAAGATGTTCAATGTTCATTTAATACCTACTCAATTAGGCTAAAAATTAAAATATTTTTGCAGAGTTTCTACTAGCTATGGCTAAGTTTGCTAAAGACAAGTTATTTTCTTGAGAAAACATAAAAAATCAGAAAAAATGTTCAATGTTCCTTTAGTACCTACGTAATTAGGCTAAAAATCAAGATATTTATGCAGAGTTTCAACTAGCTATGGTTAAGTTTGCTAAAGACCAGCTATTTTCTTGCGAAAACACACAAAATCAGAAAAAATGTTCAATGTTCCTTTAGTACCTAGGCACTTAGGCTAAAAATGAAGATATTTATGCAGAGTTTCAACTAGCTATGGCTAAGTTTGCTAAAGACCAGCTATTTTCTTGCGAAAACATACAAAATCAGAAAAAATGTTCAATGTTCCTTTAGTACCTACGCAGTTAGGCTAAAAATGAAGATATTTATGCAGAGTTTCAACTAGCTATGGCTAAGTTTGCTAAAGACAAGCTATTTTCTTGCGAAAACACACAAAATCAGGAAAAATGTTCAATGCTCCTTTATTACCTACGCAATTAGGCTAAAAATTAATATATTTATGCTGATTTTCAACTAGCTATGGCTAATTTTGCTAGATACAAGCTATTTTCTTGTGAAAACATAAAAAATCAGAAAAAATTTTCAATGTTCCTTTAGTAGCTAGATAATTAGGCTAAAAAAGAAGATATTAATACAGATTTTAAACTAGCTATGGCTAAGTTTGCTAAAGACCAGCTATTTTATTGCGAAAAAACACAAAATCAGAAAAAATGATAAATATTCCTTTAGTACCTTCGCAATTAGGCTAAAAATGAAAATATTTATGCAGAGTTTCAACTAGCTATGGTTAAGTTTGCTAAAGACAAGCTATTTTCTTGCGAAAACACACAAAATCAGAAAAAATGTTCAATGTTCCTTTAGTACCTACGCAATCAGGCTAAAAATGAAAATATTTATGCAGAGTTTCAACTAGATATGGCTAAATTTGCTAAAGACCAGCTATTTTCTTGCGAAAACACACAAAATCAGAAAAAATGTTCAATGTTCCTGTAGTACCTACGCAATTAGGCTAAAAAATGAAGATATTTATGCAGAGTTTCAACTAGCTATGGCTAAGTTTTCTAAAGACAAGCTATTTTCGTGCGAAAACACAAAAAATCAGACAAAATGTTCAATGTTCCTTTTAGTACCTACGCAACTAGGCTAAAAATGAAGATATTTATGCAGAGTTTCAACTAGCTATGGCTAAGTTTGCTAAAGACCAGCTATTTTCTTGCGAAAACACACAAAATCAGAAAAAAAGTTCAATGTTCCTTTAGTACCTACGCAATTAGGCTAAAAATGAAAATATTTATGTAGAGTTTCAACTAGCTATGGCTAAGTTTGCTAAAGACCAGTTATTTTCTTGCGAAAACATACAAAATCAGAAAAAATGTTCAATGTTCCTTTAGTACCTACGCAATTAGGCAAAAATTAGGCTAAAACTGAAGATATTTATTCAGAGTTTCAACTAGCTATGGCTAAGTTTGCTAAAGACCATCTATTTTCTTGCGAAAACACACTAAATCAGAAAAAATGTTCAATGTTCCTTTAGTACCTTGTATTGTAAATTGTAAATTTGTACCTTGTAAATTTGTAACGACTACACAAATACAAATTTCAAATTCATAAAATGCCAACAATCATGAGTTGCTCAAACAGCTCATATGATGGATAGCATACCATAGTTATTGTTTGAAGACTAAATATAGTACATCCTTAAATACATCGTCAAAGGAGCAAAACAAAAAAGAAAAAAAGTGAGTTTTTCATATGCGGAAAAGTGCAAGATTTGATTTAGGAGTTTAGTGCTTGTATTAAAATCTTAGAAATAATAATTAAAATTCTCTGGATACGGACTTGTTTACCATAATCGTTTTTTTGCTGCTCAAGATTTTTGTTAAAAATAAATAAAAATAGGTTTCAGAAATAGGTCTAGAGACAAAATTTCTAATGACTACACAAAAACAAATTTCAAATTCATAAAATGCCAATAAGCTTGAGTTGCTCAAACAGCTCATATGATGGATAGCACACCATAGTTATTGTTTGAAGACTAATTATGGTACATCCTTAAATACATTGCAAAGGAGCAAAAAAAAAAGGAAAAAAAGTGAGTTTTTCTTATTCGGTAAAGTGCAAGATTTGATTTAGGAGTTGAGTGCTTGTATTAAAATCTTAGAAATAATAATTAACATTTTCTGGATACGGACTTGTTTACCATAATCATTTTTTGGCTGCTCAAGATTTTTGTTAAAATTAAATAAAAATAGGTTTCAGAAATAGGTCTAGAGACAAAATTTCTAATGACTACACAAAAACAAATTTCAAATTCATAAAATGCCAACAAGCGTGAGTTGCTCAAACAGCTAATATGATGGATAGCACACCATAGTTATTGTTTGAAGACTATTTATGGTACATCCTTAAATACATCGCAAAGGAGCAAAAAAAAGAAAAAAAAGTGAGTTTTTCTTATGCGGGAAAGTGCAAGATTTGATTTAGGAGTTGAGTGCTTGTAATAAAATCTTAGAAATAATAATTAAAATTCTCCGGATACGGACTTGTTTACCATAATCATTTTTTTGGCTGCTCAAGATTTTTGTTAAAATTCAATAAAAATAGGTTTCAGAAATAGGTCTAGAGACAAAATTTGTAATGACTACACAAATACAAATCTCAAATTCATAAAATGCCAACAAGCATGAGTTGCTCAAACAGCTCATATGATGGATAGCACACCATAGTTATTATTTGAAGACTAAATATGGTACATCCTTAAATACATCGTCAAAGGAGCAAAAAAAAAGAAAAAAAGCGAGTTTTTCATATGCGGGAAAGTGCAAGATTTGATTTAGGAGTTGAGTGCTTGTATTAAAATCTTAGAAATAATAATTAAAATTCTCTGGATACAGACTTGTTTACCATAATAATTTTTTGCTGCTCAAGATTTTTGTTAAAATTAAATAAAAATAGGTTTCAGAAATAGGTCTAGACACAAAATTTCTAATGACTACACGAAAACAAATTTCAAATTCATAAAATGCCAACAAGCATGAATTGCTCAAACAGCTCATATGATGGATAGCACACCATAGTTATTGTTTGAAGACTAATTATGGTACATCCTTAAATACATCGCAAAGGAGCAAAAAAAAAGAAAAAAAGTGAGTTTTTCTTATGCGGGAAAGTGCAAGATTTGATTTAGGAGTTGAGTGCTTGTATTAAAGTCATAGAAATAATAATTAAAATTCTCTGGATACGGACTTGTTTACCATAATCATTTTTTTGCAGCTCAAGATTTTTGTTAAAATGAAATAAAAATAGGTTTGACAAATAGGTCTAGAGACAAAATTTATAATGACTACACAAAAACAAATTTCAAATTCATAAAATGCCAACAAGCATGAGTTGCTCAAACAGCTCATATGATTGATAGCGCACCATAGTTATTGTTTGAAGACTAATTATGGTACATCCTTAAATACATCGCAAAGGAGCAAAAAAAAAGTTTGGTGTTTTTATTTTAAGGTTTGGTTTTTATATTTTTTATCAGTTTTATTCTGCACTGAGGACGGTCAAGCGGAGGTCTTGACCGAAATATTTGCATAATTTTTCGATTTTTTTCCCTGGCTGTTAATTGTCCTCGTTTTCTTCCTTTCTTCGCGATTTTTTGTTAATTAAAGTCTTAGAAATAATAATTAAAATTCTCTGGATACGGACTTGTTTACCATAATTATTTTTCTGCTGCTCAAGATTTTTGTTAAAATGAAATAAAAATAGGTTTCAGAAATAGGTCTAGAGACAAAATTTCTAATGACCAAACAAAAACAAATTTCAAATTCATAAAATGCCAACAAGCATGAGTTGCTCAAACAGCTCATATGATGGATAGCATACCATAGTTATTGTTTGAAGACTAATTATGGTACATCCTTAAATACATCCCAAAGGAGCAAAAAAAAAATGAGTTTTTCTTATGCGGGAAAGTGCAAGATTTGATTTAGGAGTTGAGTGCTTGTATTAAAGTCTTAGAAATAATAATTAAAATTCTCTGGATACGGACTTGTTTACCATAATTATTTTTATGCTGCTCAAGATTTTTGTTAAAATGAAATAAAAATAGGTTTCAGAAATAGGTCTTGAGACAAAATTTCTAATGACTACATAAAAACAAATTTAAAATTCATAAAATGCCAACAAGCATGAGTCGCTCAAACAGCTCATATGATGGATAGCACACCATAGTTATTGTTTGAAGACTAATTATGGTGCATTCTTAAATACATCGCAAAGGAGCAAGAAAAAAGAAACAAAGTGAGTTTTTCTTGTGCGGGAAAGTGAAAAATTTGATTTAGGAGTTGAGTGCTTGTATTAAAGTCTTAGAAATAATAATTAAAATTCTCTGGATACGGACCTGCTTACCATAATTATTGTTTTTGCTGCTCAAGATTTTTGTTAAAATTAAATAAAAATAGGTTTCAGAAATAGGTCTAGAGACAAAATTTCTAATGACTACACAAAAACAGATTTCAAATTCATAAAATGCCAACAAGCATGAGTTGCTCAAACAGCTCATTTGATGGATAGCACACCATAGTTATTGTTTGAAGACTAATTATGGTACATCCTTAAATACATCCCAAAGGAGCAAAAAAAAAAGAGTTTTTCTTATGCGGGAAAGTGCAAGATTTGATTTAGGAGTTGAGTGCTTGTATAAAAGTCTTAGAAATAATAATTAAAATTCTCTGGATACGGACTTGTTTACCATAATCATTTTTTTGATGCTCTAGATTTTTGTTAAAATGAAATAAAAATAGGTTTCAGAAATAGGTCTAGAGACAAAATTTCTAATGACTACACAAAAACAAATTTCAAATTCATAAAATGCCAACAAGCATGAGTTGCTCAAACAGCTCATATGATGGATGGCACACCATAGTTATTGTTTGAAGACTAATCATGGTACATCCTTAAATATATCGCAAAGGAGCAAAAAAAAAAGTGAGTTTTTCTTATGCGGGAAAGTGCAAGATTTGATTTAGGAGTTGAGTGCTTGTATTAAAGTCTTAGAAATAATAGTTAAAATTCTCTGGATACGGACTTGTTTACCATAATTATTTTTTTGCTGCTCAAGAGTTTTGTTAAAATGAAATAAAAATAGGTTTCAGAAATAGGTCTAGAGACAAAATTTCTAATGACTACACAAAAACAAATTTCAAATTCATAAAATGCCAACAAGCATGAGTTGCTCAAACAGCTCATATGATGGATAGCACACCGTAGTTATTTTTTGAAGACTAATTATGGTACATCCTTAAATACATCGCAAAGGAGCTAAAAAAACGAAAAAAAGTGAGTTTTTCTTATGCGGGAAAGTGCAAGATTTGATTAAGGAGTTGAGTGCTTGTATTAAAATCTTAGAAATAATAATTAAAATTCTCTGGATACGGACTTGTTTACCATAAACATTTTTTTGCTGCTCAAGATTTTTGCTAAAATTAAATAAAAATAGGATTCAGAAATAGGTCTAGAGACAAAATTTCTAATGACTACACAAAAACAAATTTCAAATTCATTAAATGCCAACAAGCATGAGTTGCTCAAACAGCTCATATGATGGATAGCACACCATAGTTATTGTTTGAAGACGAATTATGGTACATCCTTAAATACATCGCGAAGGAGCAAAAAAAAAAGAAAAAAAGTTTTTCTTATGCGGGAAAGTGCAAGATTTGATTTAGGAGTTGAGTGCTTGTATTGAAATCTTAGAAATAATAATTAAAATTCTCTGGATACGGACTTGTTTACCATAATCATTTTTTTGCTGCTCAAGATTTTTGTTAAAATTAAATAAAAATAGGTTTCAGAAATAGGTCTAGAGACAAAATTTCTAATGACTACACAAAAACAAATTTCAAATTCATAAAATGCCAACAAGCATGAGTTGCTCAAACAGCTCATATGATGGATAGCACACCATAGTTATTGTTTGAAGAATAATTATGGTACATCCTTAAATACATCGCAAAGGAGCAAAAAAAAGAAAAAAAGTGAGTTTTTCTTATGCGGGAATGTGCAAGATTTGATTTAGGAGTTGAGTGCTTGTATTAAAGTCTTAGAAATAATAATTAAAATTCTCTGGATATGGACTTGCTTACCATAATTATTTTTTTGCTGCTCAAGATTTTTGTTAAAATGAAATAAAAATAGGTTTCAGAAATAGGTCTAGAGACAAAATTTCTAATGACTACACAAAAACAAATTTCAAATTCATAAAATGCCAACAAGCATGAGTTGCTCAAAACAGCTCATATGATGGATAGCACACAATAGTTATTGTTTGAAGACTAATTATGGTATATCCTTAAATACATCACAAAGGAGCAAAAAAAAAGAAAAAAAAGTGAGTTTTTCTTATGCGGCAAAGTGCAAGATTTGATTTAGGAGTTGAGTGCTTGTATTAAAGTCTTAGAAATAATAATTAAAATTCTCTGGATACGGACTTGTTTACCATAATTATTTTTTTGCTGCTCAAGATTTTTGTTAAAATGAAATAAAAATAGGTTTCAGAAATAGGTCTAGAGACAAAATTTCTAATGACTACACAAAAACAAATTTCAAATTCATAAAATGCCAACAAGCATGAGTTGCTAAAACAGCTCATATGATGGATAGCACACCATAGTTATTGTTTGAAGACTAATTATAGTACATCCTTAAATACATCCCAAAGGAGCAAAAAAAAGAAAAAAGTGAGTTTTTCTTATGCGGGAAAGTGCAAGATTTGATTTAGGAGTTGAGTGCTTGTATTAAAGTCTTAGAAATAATAATTAAAATTCTCTGGATACGGACTTGTTTACCATAATAATTTTTTTGGCTGCTCAAGATTTTTGTTAAAATGAAATAAAAATAGGTTTCAGAAATAGGTCTAGAGACAAAATTTCTAATGACTACACAAAAACAAATTTCAAATTAATAAAATGCCAATAAGCATGAGTTGCTCAAACAGCTCATATGATGGATAGCACACCATAGTTATTGTTTGAACACTAATTATGGTACATCCTTAAATACATCGCAAAGGAGCAAAAAAAAAGAAAAAAAAGTGAGTTTTTCTTATTCGGTAAAGTGCAAGATTTGATTTAGGAGTTGAGTGCTTGTATTAAAATCTTAGAAATAATAATTAAAATTCTCTGTATACGGACTTGTTTACCATAATCATTTTTTTGGCTGCTCAAGATTTTCGTTAAAATTAAAAAAAAAATAGGTTTCAGAAATAGCTCTAGAGACAAAATTTCTAATGACTACACAAAAAAAAATTTCAAATTCTTAAAATGCCAACAAGCATGAGTTGCTCAAACAGCTAATATGATGGATAGCATACCATAGTTATTGTTTGAAGACTAATTATGGTACATCCTTAAATACATCGCAAAGGAGCAAAAAAAAGAAAAAAAAAGTGAGTTTTTCTTATGCGGGAAAGTGCAAGATTTGATTTAGGAGTTGAGTGCTTGTATTAAAGTCATAGAAATAATAATTAAAATTCTCTGGATACGGACTTGTTTACCATAATTATGTTTTTGCTGCTCAAGATTTTTGTTAAAATGAAATAAAAATAGGTTTCAGAAATAGGTCTAGAGACAAAATTTCTAATGACTACACAAAAACAAATTTCAAATTCATAAAATGCCAACAAGCATGAGTTGCTCAAACAGCTCATATGATGGATAGCACACCATAGTTATTGTTTGAAGACTAATTATGGTACGTCCTTAAATACATCGCAAAGGAGCAAAAAAAAGAAAAAAAGTGAGTTTTTCTTATGCGGGAAAGTGCAAGATTTGATTTAGGAGTTGAGTGCTTGTATTAAAGTCTTAGAAATAATAATTAAAATTCTCTGGATACGGACTCGTTTACCATAATTATTTTTTTGCTGCTCAAGATTTTTGTTAAAATGAAATAAAAATATGTTTCAGAAATAAGTCTAGAGACAAAATTTCTAATGACTACACAAAAACAAATTTCAAATTCATAAAATGCCAACAAGCATGAGTTGCTCAAACAACTCATATGATGGATAGCACACCATAGTTGTTGTTTGAAGACTTATTATGGTACATCCTTAAATACATCGCAAAGGAGCAAAAAAAAAAGAAAAAAAAGTGAGTTTTTCTTATGCGGGAAATTGCAAGATTTAATTTAGGAGTTGAGTGCTTGTATTAAAATCATAGAAATAATAATTATAATTCTCTGGATACGGACTTGTTTACCATAATCATTTTTTTGCTGCTCAAGATTTTTGTTAAAATTAAAAAAATAGGTTTCAGAAATAGGTCTAGAGACAAAATTTGTAACGACTACACAAATACAAATTTCAAATTCATAAAATGCCAACAATCATGAGTTGCTCAAACAGCTCATATGATGGATAGCATACCATAGTTATTGTTTGAAGACTAAATATAGTACATCCTTAAATACATCGTCAAAGGAGCAAAACAAAAAAAGAAAAAAAGTGAGTTTTTCATATGCGGAAAAGTGCAAGATTTGATTTAGGAGTTTAGTGCTTGTATTAAAATCTTAGAAATAATAATTAAAATTCTCTGGATACGGACTTGTTTACCATAATCGTTTTTTTGCTGCTCAAGATTTTTGTTAAAAATAAATAAAAATAGGTTTCAGAAATAGGTCTAGAGACAAAATTTCTAATGACTACACAAAAACAAATTTCAAATTCATAAAATGCCAACAAGCATGAGTTGCTCAAACAGCTAATATGATGGATAGCACACCATAGTTATTGTTTGAAGACTATTTATGGTACATCCTTAAATACATCGCAAAGGAGCAAAAAAAAGAAAAAAAAGTGAGTTTTTCTTATGCGGGAAAGTGCAAGATTTGATTTAGGAGTTGAGTGCTTGTAATAAAATCTTAGAAATAATAATTAAAATTCTCCGGATACGGACTTGTTTACCATAATCATTTTTTTGGCTGCTCAAGATTTTTGTTAAAATTCAATAAAAATAGGTTTCAGAAATAGGTCTAGAGACAAAATTTGTAATGACTACACAAATACAAATCTCAAATTCATAAAATGCCAACAAGCATGAGTTGCTCAAACAGCTCATATGATGGATAGCACACCATAGTTATTATTTGAAGACTAAATATGGTACATCCTTAAATACATCGTCAAAGGAGCAAAAAAAAGAAAAAAAAGCGAGTTTTTCATATGCGGGAAAGTGCAAGATTTGATTTAGGAGTTGAGTGCTTGTATTAAAATCTTAGAAATAATAATTAAAATTCTCTGGATACAGACTTGTTTACCATAATAATTTTTTTGCTGCTCAAGATTTTTGTTAAAATTAAATAAAAATAGGTTTCAGAAATAGGTCTAGACACAAAATTTCTAATGACTACACGAAAACAAATTTCAAATTCATAAAATGCCAACAAGCATGAATTGCTCAAACAGCTCACATGATGGATAGCACACCATAGTTATTGTTTGAAGACTAATTATGGTACATCCTTAAATACATCGCAAAGGAGCAAAAAAAGAAAAAAAGTGAGTTTTTCTTATGCGGGAAAGTGCAAGATTTGATTTAGGAGTTGAGTGCTTGTATTAAAGTCTTAGAAATAATAATTAAAATTCTCTGGATACGGACTTGTTTACCATAATCATTTTTTTGCTGCTCAAGATTTTTGTTAAAATGAAATAAAAATAGGTTTGAGAAATAGGTCTAGAGACAAAATTTATAATGACTACACAAAAACAAATTTCAAATTCATAAAATGCCAACAAGCATGAGTTGCTCAAACAGCTCATATGATTGATAGCACACCATACTTATTGTTTGAAGACTAATTATGGTACATCCTTAAATACATCGCAAAGGAGCAAAAAAAAAAGTTTGGTGTTTTTATTTTAAGGTTTGGTTTTTATATTTTTATCAGTTTTATTATGCACTGAGGACGGTCAAGCGGAGGTCTTGACCGAAATATTTGCATAATTTTTCAATTTTTTCACTGGCTGTTAATTGTCCTCGTTTTCTTCCTTTCTTCGCGATTTTTTGTTAATTAAAGTCTTAGAAATAATAATTAAAATTCTCTGGATACGGACTTGTTTACCATAATTATTTTTCTGCTGCTCAAGATTTTTGTTAAAATGAAATAAAAATAGGTTTCAGAAATAGGTCTAGAGACAAAATTTCTAATGACCAAACAAAAACAAATTTCAAATTCATAAAATGCCAACAAGCATGAGTTGCTCAAACAGCTCATATGATGGATAGCATACCATAGTTATTGTTTGAAGACTAATTATGGTACATCCTTTAATACATCCCAAAGGAGCAAAAAAAATAATGAGTTTTTCTTATGCGGGAAAGTGCAAGATTTGATTTAGGAGTTGAGTGCTTGTATTAAAGTCTTAGAAATAATAATTAAAATTCTCTGGATACGGACTTGTTTACCATAATTATTTTTTTGCTGCTCAAGATTTTTGTTAAAATGAAATAAAAATAGGTTTCAGAAATAGGTCTAGACACAAAATTTCTAATGACTACATAAAAACAAATTTAAAATTCATAAAATGCCAACAAGCATGAGTCGCTCAAACAGCTCATATGATGGATAGCACACCATAGTTATTGTTTGAAGACTAATTATGGTGCATTCTTAAATACATCGCAAAGGAGCAAGAAAAAAGAAAAAAAGTGAGTTTTCCTTGTGCGGGAAAGTGAAAAATTTGATTTAGGAGTTGAGTGCTTGTATTAAAGTCTTAGAAATAATAATTAAAATTCTCTGGATACGGACCTGCTTACCATAATTATTGTTTTTGCTGCTCAAGATTTTTGTTAAAATTAAATAAAAATAGGTTTCAGAAATAGGTCTAGAGACAAAATTTCTAATGACTACACAAAAACAGATTTCAAATTCATAAAATGCCAACAAGCATGAGTTGCTCAAACAGCTCATATGATGGATAGGACACCATAGTTATTGTTTGAAGACTAATTATGGTACATCCTTAAATACATCCCAAAGGAGCAAAAAAAATGAGTTTTTCTTATGCGGGAAAGTGCAAGATTTGATTTAGGAGTTGAGTGCTTGTATTAAAGTCTTAGAAATGATAATTAAAATTCTCTGGATACGGACTTGTTTACCATAATCATTTTTTTGATGCTCTAGATTTTTGTTAAAATGAAATAAAAATAGGTTTCAGAAATAGGTCTAGAGACAAAATTTCTAATGACTACACAAAAACAAATTTCAAATTCATAAAATGCCAACAAGCATGAGTTGCTCAAACAGCTCATATGATGGATGGCACACCATAGTTATTGTTTGAAGACTAATCATGGTACATCCTTAAATATATCGCAAAGGAGCAAAAAAAAAGTGAGTTTTTCTTATGCGGGAAAGTGCAAGATTTGATTTAGGAGTTGAGTGCTTGTATTAAAGTCTTAGAAATAATAGTTAAAATTCTCTGGATACGGACTTGTTTACCATAATTTTTTTTTTGCTGCTCAAGAGTTTTGTTAAAATGAAATAAAAATAGGTTTCAGAAATAGGTCTAGAGACAAAATTTCTAATGACTACACAAAAACAAATTTCAAATTCATAAAATGCCAACAAGCATGAGTTGCTCAAACAGCTCATATGATGGATAGCACACCATAGTTATTGTTTGAAGACTAATTATGGTACATCCTTAAATACATCGAAAAGGAGCAAAAAAAAAAGAAAAAAAAGTGACTTTTTCTTATGCGGGAAAGTGCAAGATTTGATTTAGGAGTTGAGTGCTTGTATTAAAGTCTTAGAAATAATAATTAAAATTCTCTGGATACGGACTTGTTTACCATAATTTTTTTTGCTGCTCAAGATTTTTGTTAAAATGAAATTAAAATAGGTTTCAGAAATAGGTCTAGAGATAAAATTTCAAATGACTACACAAAAACAAATTTCAAATTCATAAAATGCCAACAAGCATGAGTTGCTCAAACAGCTCATATGATGGATAGCACACCATAGTTATTGTTTGAAGACTAATTATGGTGCATTCTTAAATACATCGCAAAGAAGCAAAAAAAAAGAAAAAAAAGTGAGTTTTTCTTATGCGGGAAAGTGAAAAATTTGATTTAGGAGTTGAGTGCTTGTATTAAAGTCTTAGAAATAATAATTAAAATTCTCTGGATACGGACCTGTTTACCATAATTATTGTTTTTTCTGCTCAAGATTGTTGTTAAAATTAAATAAAAATAGGTTTCAGAAATAGGTCTACAGACAAAATTTCTAATGACTACACAAAAACAAATTTCAAATTCATAAAATGCCAACAAGCATGAGTTGCTCAAACAGCTCATATGATGGATAGCACACCATAGTTATTGTTTGAAGACTAATTATGGTACATCCTTAAATACATCGAAAAGGAGCAAAAAAAAAGAAAAAAAAAGTGACTTTTTCTTATGCGGGAAAGTGCAAGATTTGATTTAGGAGTTGAGTGCTTGTATTAAAGTCTTAGAAATAATAATTAAAATTCTCTGGATACGGACTTGTTTACCATAATTTTTTTTGCTGCTCAAGATTTTTGTTAAAATGAAATTAAAATAGGTTTCAGAAATAGGTCTAGAGATAAAATTTCTAATGACTACACAAAAACAAATTTCAAATTCATAAAATGCCAACAAGCATGAGTTGCTCAAACAGCTCATATGATGGATAGCACACCATAGTTATTGTTTGAAGACTAATTATGGTGCATTCTTAAATACATCGCAAAGGAGCAAAACAAAAGAAAAAAAAAGTGAGTTTTTCTTATGCGGGAAAGTGAAAAATTTGATTTAGGAGTTGAGTGCTTGTATTAAAGTCTTAGAAATAATAATTAAAATTCTCTGGATACGGACCTGTTTACCATAATTATTGTTTTTGCTACTCAAGATTTTTGTTAAAATTAAATAAAAATAGGTTTCAGAAATAGGTCTAGAGACAAAATTTCTAATGACTACACAAAAACAAATTTCAAATTCATAAAATGCCAACAAGCATGAGTTGCTCAAACAGCTCATATGATGGATAGCACACCATAGTTATTGTTTGAAGACTAATTATGGTGCATTCTTAAATACATCGCAAAGAAGCAAAAAAAAGAAAAAAAAGTGAGTTTTTCTTATGCGGGAAAGTGAAAAATTTGATTTAGGAGTTGAGTGCTTGTATTAAAGTCTTAGAAATAATAATTAAAATTCTCTGGATACGGACCTGTTTACCATAATTATTGTTTTTGCTGCTCAAGATTGTTGTTAAAATTAAATAAAAATAGGTTTCAGAAATAGGTCTACAGACAAAATTTCTAATGACTACACAAAAACAAATTTCAAATTCATAAAATGCCAACAAGCATGAGTTGCTCAAACAGCTCATATGATGGATAGCACACCATAGTTATTGTTTGAAGACTAATTATGGTACATCCTTAAATACATCGAAAAGGAGCAAAAAAAAGAAAAAAAAGTGACTTTTTCTTATGCGGGAAAGTGCAAGATTTGATTTAGGAGTTGAGTGCTTGTATTAAAGTCTTAGAAATAATAATTAAAATTCTCTGGATACGGACTTGTTTACCATAATTTTTTTTGCTGCTCAAGATTTTTGTTAAAATGAAATTAAAATAGGTTTCAGAAATAGGTCTAGAGATAAAATTTCTAATGACTACACAAAAACAAATTTCAAATTCATAAAATGCCAACAAGCATGAGTTGCTCAAACAGCTCATATGATGGATAGCACACCATAGTTATTGTTTGAAGACTAATTATGGTGCATTCTTAAATACATCGCAAAGGAGCAAAACAAAAGAAAAAAAAGTGAGTTTTTCTTATGCGGGAAAGTGAAAAATTTGATTTAGGAGTTGAGTGCTTGTATTAAAGTCTTAGAAATAATAATTAAAATTCTCTGGATACGGACCTGTTTACCATAATTATTGTTTTTGCTACTCAAGATTTTTGTTAAAATTAAATAAAAATAGGTTTCAGAAATAGGTCTAGAGACAAAATTTCTAATGACTACACAAAAACAAATTTCAAATTCATAAAATGCCAACAAGCATGAGTTGCTCAAACAGCTCATATGATGGATAGCACACCATAGTTATTGTTTGAAGACTAATTATGGTGCATTCTTAAATACATCGCAAAGAAGCAAAAAAAAGAAAAAAAAGTGAGTTTTTCTTATGCGGGAAAGTGAAAAATTTGATTTAGGAGTTGAGTGCTTGTATTAAAGTCTTAGAAATAATAATTAAAATTCTCTGGATACGGACCTGTTTACCATAATTATTGTTTTTGCTGCTCAAGATTGTTGTTAAAATTAAATAAAAATAGGTTTCAGAAATAGGTCTAGAGATAAAATTTCTAATGACTACACAAAAACAAATTTCAAATTCATAAAATGCCAACAAGCATGAGTTGCTCAAACAGCTCATATGATGGATAGCACACCATAGTTATTGTTTGAAGACTAATTATGGTACATCCTTAAATACATCGAAAAGGAGCAAAAAAAAAGAAAAAAAAAGTGACTTTTTCTTATGCGGGAAAGTGCAAGATTTGATTTAGGAGTTGAGTGCTTGTATTAAAGTCTTAGAAATAATAATTAAAATTCTCTGGATACGGACTTGTTTACCATAATTTTTTTTTGCTGCTCAAGATTTTTGTTAAAATGAAATTAAAATAGGTTTCAGAAATAGGTCTAGAGATAAAATTTCTAATGACTACACAAAAACAAATTTCAAATTCATAAAATGCCAACAAGCATGAGTTGCTCAAACAGCTCATATGATGGATAGCACACCATAGTTATTGTTTGAAGACTAATTATGGTGCATTCTTAAATACATCGCAAAGGAGCAAAACAAAAGAAAAAAAAAGTGAGTTTTTCTTATGCGGGAAAGTGAAAAATTTGATTTAGGAGTTGAGTGCTTGTATTAAAGTCTTAGAAATAATAATTAAAATTCTCTGGATACGGACCTGTTTACCATAATTATTGTTTTTGCTACTCAAGATTTTTGTTAAAATTAAATAAAAATAGGTTTCAGAAATAGGTCTAGAGACAAAATTTCTAATGACTACACAAAAACAAATTTCAAATTCATAAAATGCCAACAAGCATGAGTTGCTCAAACAGCTCATATGATGGATAGCACACCATAGTTATTGTTTGAAGACTAATTATGGTACATCCTTAAATACATCGCAAAGGAGCAAAAAAAAATAAATAAGTGAGTTCTTCTTATGCGGGAAAGTGCAAGATTTGATTTAGGAGTTGAGTGCTTGTATTAAAGTCTTAGAAATAACAATTAAAATTCTCTGGATACGGACTTGTTTACCATAATCATTTTTTCGCTGCTCAAGATTTTTGTTAAAATGAAATAAAAATAGGTTTCAGAAATAGGTCTAGAGACAAAATTTCTAATGACTACACAAATACAAATTTCAAATTCATAAAATGCCAACAAGCATGAGTTGCTCAAACAGCTCGTAGGATGGATAGCACACCATAGTTATTGTTTGAAGACTAATTATGGTACATCCTTAAATACATCGCAAAGGAGCAAAAAAAAGAAAAAAAAGCGAGTTTTTCTTATGCGGGAAAGTGCAAGATTTGATTTAGGAGTTGAGTGCTTGTATTAAAGTCTTAGCAATAATAATTAAAATTCTACCCCAAAGGAAAAAACAAATTTCGGTCATTAATAACTAACTGCTTACTCTAGAAGTCAATTCAAATAAACCTAAATACAAAAATGTACTAAAATACAGTTTCCACACTGAAATACAGGCAAATCCATAAATTTTTCACAAAATTGATTGTACACTATAAATAAATTATTGAGCGTTGGATGAAAGTTTGTTTTTCTTGCAACTATTTTCTTCCTTCTCAATATATATATATTTCCTTCTCAATAACCCAAATTCTAGGTTCATACCACAAAATGTACTAAAATAGCCTGGTGGCCGGCGTTTACAACCCCCCCCCGAAAATCCCCCCTGCGGAAAATAACCACCCACGTAAAAATACCCCCTCCCCTCCCTACGAAGCATATAGAAAAATAGAAAATGATAGAGACTAATAGAAAGAAAAGAAAAAAAATCCATGAAAAAGGCTATCATATGCAGCGCACTAGCGCTACCTAAAGAACGATGTTGACGCAATGTGTTATTTATTTATTTATTTTTTTTTTTTTATAGACCAAAGCACTTCGCATGGAAGGAGTTATCGTAGAAACTTCCAAAAGGGTTCATTCGATTGTAAATTGAGAGGGCTAGTGCTCTTTTAATAGTACAAAGTGATTGGACGGCAAATAGGAAATGGAGGGAAAATAGTTGTATAAACTTTAGAGGTGGCTCATTTGATTAAAATTGGAAGTTCTAGTTCCCTTTTAAGAATCAAAAGTGATGGAGGAGAACTAGCCCCCTCCCCCTTAAAACTACCCCTCTTTTCACCAAACGTAAATATCGCAATAGCGGCTTATATTATTAAGCCCAAGAAAGACTGAGGGTATTAAGTTCAAACTTTAAGAGGTACTTCTATTGCTACTTCTTCTCTTAAAATTTAATTAAATCAAAATTGTGTAAGTGTATCCAAACTGTCAAAGACCATAGATAGAATTTTTGGGGAAAGATATTAAGTTTTATTTTTCAGGTCAACCAGAGGAGGTATGAAACTAAATTGAACTAAATTAAACACTACTATTTGTGTCCAGATTTTCAAAAGGGTGTGTGTAGTTATAAAGTGTTGAAAAAGTTTCTTCAGCATACATATAGCAAGCCAAACTATGAATTCATAAAGAAAAAACCAAAAAGATTTAAACTATTATTTTCTTTCTCCCTGAAAAAGACTATGTCAATATAAAACGAGCAGGAATTAATTAAAAAAAACTTTTCCAGCAAAATAAGTTTTTCAAAGAAAAGTAAAGAACTCCAATAAACTAAAAATGAGCAAAACTAGAATCAAATACCCTACCAAGCGTAAATTACCGCAAATCAGCATCAATAAATAAATGAAACCCAAAACGAACAGAAATCTCAATAAATAACCGAGTCAAACTCAAAACGAGCAGAAATTAACATGAGTAGGGTAAAAAACCCCTATGCCTTCCTAAGACCGGAACATAATTTGCACTTTACTGACAAAAAATTAAATGTTTTCACTTTTATAACTTTAATAAATCAGATATTATTAAGACTTTAAAGAATAAATATCAGCATATGTATATTAAATTGACAATGCACATTCACTTGCATTTTTTTTTAGTAAAGTGCAAATTTTGTTCTGGCCTTTGGAAGGCACAGGGGTTTTGAGCCTTACTCTTGTTAATTTCTGCTTGTTTCGAGTTTCCCTTTATATGGATCATTTTGATGGACTTCGTCTTAAGGAGCACAGGAAAGGCAATGGGAGACCACAGAATCAAATGGGGAGGAAAAACTCTCCTGGACTTAGATTATACTGATGATTTAAGCATCCTAGATGAAAGTGGGAGCAAAATGAATGAACTTTTAGAGGTTTTGCGAGTTCAGGGTGTTAGAACAGGTTTCAAAATTAATTTTAAGAAGACTAAGTCACTAAAGCTAGGAATAAGTAAAGATGCAAAGGTGACGTTGGGTAACGGAAACATTGATCAGGTGGGCAGATTTACTTACCTTGGTAGTATTATTAGTACAGACGGTGGGAGCAGTAAAGATGTTAAAAGCAGAATAGCCAAGGCTCAGGCTGTTTTTTTTCACAGATAAAAACAGTTTGGAAGAATAGGAAAAAGTCTGCAAACCAAGATTAGAACATTGGAAGCTATAGTGGTCAAATATGGCTCTGAAGCATGGGCGCTCCGAAAAGCGCTAGATGTTTTCCAGAGAAATTGCCTACGGATTGTTCTGGGTACCCGGTTTACTGACAGTATTTCAAACAGTTGGCCGTACGGAAAATGTGGTTCAATCCCGCTTTCTAGGGATATAACGAAAGAAAGGTTGAGATGGCTAGGGCACGTTCTGCAGATGAAGGATGTCAGATTCTCGAAGATTGTCCTTTTCAGCCAACCGCTTAGGGCTAAACAGAAAGCAGGTCGTCCTCGTCTGGGGTGGGAGGATGTCATAAAAAAGATTTAAAGGAAATAGGAACTTCCTGGGAGGGTGTAAAGAGGTAGGCTTTGAATAGATTGGGATGGAGGAAGAGCCTGCGCAGCTGTGTTGGCCTCAGGCGTCTTGGTGCTGCGCTGAGTTGTTAGTAGCAGTAGTATTTATCGTAATTTCTGTTGGTTTGGGGTTTCATTTATTTATTTATGGTGGTTTGTGGTAGTTTTACACTTGGAGGATAAGAAAAACTAACTCGTAGAATTTGACAACACTTTCGTCCGTAAAAACTTAAACAATAAGAATTTGTTGGTGTGCGTGTAACTGAACCCCCGTGTAACCGAACCATAAGCAACTGAACCCCTGCAACTGAACCCCCGGGTAACTTAACCACCGTGTAACTAACCCCCGTATAATCGAACCACCGTGCAACTGAACACCCGTATACCCGAACCCCGTGCAACTGCCCCCTCGTGGTCCTGACCCCTCCTGCCCCTGAACCTCCGGTAATAGACACCTCGTTCCCCTGTACCCCATGTAACTGAACCCCCGTGCAACTGAACCCCAAGCTCATAATGCTAGCGGGAGCAATAAATTATCACTGAGTATTTTTTTCCTGACAAAAACTGGACTGATGTTATTTATCGTCACCAGGTGCACTCTGCTGCTACGCTACCTATTCACAGAAAAGTGACTTTAAAACAACACAGGAATTCCATGGACACTTATAAACTGTCAGATGTCTCCCAAGAATGGTAGCTGAGAGTTCGGTATTACCCCTCTCTTTCATCACTTTTCGCTCATCAGATGTGTTCTGTTAACACACAGTCACATGGTTACACGGTTGCACACAGTTACAGTTACATGGGAGCTCAGTTACACGGCTGTTTAGTTAAATGGGGTTCAGTTGCACGAGGGTTCAGAGAAACGGGACTCGGTTGAATGAGGGTTCAGTAGCACGGGGGATTAGTCGTACTAAAGCTTAGCTGCATAAGGGCTTGGTTATACGGGGGTTAAGTTATCCGAGAGCTTAGGTGAATGGGGGTTCGGTTACACTAGGGTTCAGTTAAATGGGGTTGAGTTGCACGGGGGTTGAGTTTCTTGAGGGTTCAGTTAAAGGGGGTTCAGTAGTACGAGGGTTCAATTGCACGGGGGTTCAGTTGCACGGGGGTTCGGTAATATGGGGGTTCAGTTGCACAGGGGTTCAGTTGCACGGGGGTTCGGTTTTACGGAGTTCAGTTACAGGGGTTCAGTTGCTTGGGGTTCAGTTACATGGGGGTTCAGCTACAATGGAACCGAATCTGTTGGTTCCCGAAGTCAACTATCCTTTCAAAGGATAGCCAAAGCTTTAAACTTTTTGTGACCATATGTTTTTAGCTTAATTTTGATGATTTTTCACCCAATTTTTTTTCTTCAGTTTTACACAACTCAAAAATAAAATTCTCAAATTTGGAACACCCAATATTCCACAGGGGGGGGGGATGTATTTTCCGCGGGGGAGAGGGGTATTTTTCCGCGGGGGGTATTTTCCGGGGGATTTTCCACGGGGAAGTATTTTCCGCTGTGTGATTATTTTCCCGGCGAGTATTTTACGTGGGAGGGGGGGGTTGCTGCGGGGGTTATTTTGCGGGAGAGTTAACGCCTAGAATTAATAGCCTATATCATCCTATTTAAATACAGAAAATCCTTGATGACTTGTTCACGAAATTGATTTTAAGATATAAACAAAACAACAAATGAAACGTGGGTTAAAAAGCTTTATTTTTTTGCAGCTAAAATACCTATTTCCTAACGCTACAAAATTTTATTTTTTAGACTTACAGGGTTTACACTGGTTTAGTATACATTAAGCATTGTTTTATGCAGATGTAGCTCCATTTTTCACGTTAAATCGTAATTATTTTTCTTTAAAACCATTCATTTATGTTCAAGCCGGTACTTGCGTATTATCCAGAACACATTCAAGAAGTTAAGTTGAGTTAATCATAATGAAATACATTAAAATATGATTAAAATATAATACCTGAGTAACAAAATTATGGAAACTACAACAACTAATTATGTAAAGCAGGCCGCCCAGAATTGTATTATATTAAATACCTAACCTAGCCACCTCTGAATACTAAACACTTAATTATAATATACCTGCATCGTAGATTCATTTACCGTAAATATAACCGAAAGCGAGAGAAAAACTAATTTATTCAGATCAAACTAAGTAAACTTCACGAATGTGTTCTGAATAATACGCAAGTACCTTCAAATCTTTCAGAAGGAGGACTGCAATATGATGCTCTTGAGCAAAAAAAAAATCATGAAAAAAAACACACACACAAAATTACTCAAGTTTTACATAAATATGTAATAGCAGTTGTCTCTCCTGTACCTTCAATCCTTGTATTTCAATTTTCAATTTAACAAACGTAACTGCAACGCAAGCAGATTTCCCTCATGTCTGAACTCCGTCAACCGTCAGTCCAATACTTTGACAAATAGAGGATATAGAGAACCGTTTACAGGTAGGATTCTTATTTTCTATATTTTTTAAAAGGAAAGTTGAAAGAGGAAAGTTGTTCGAAAATTAATTTCTGTTCGTTTTTTATTGATATAGTCGTTTTCATTGGTCAAGAAAAGAATTTTTTTAATATTTCTGATTTTTGTATATAATAATTCATATTTTGTCTTACTATCCATATGTTGGACATAATTTTTCATCAGTTTTTAACAATATACCCCCTTTCGACGATTAATAAAACAGCAAAAACAATAATAAAACAGTAATAAAACAGCAAAATCCTTCCCTTTGTTATAGGATGGAAGTATCATTCTAGTATATAAACCTATTTTGTTTATAACGTCAAGTGTATTGCGCCACCTGTCTTCATTGTAGTCATACATATTGTAGTTTATATGCCAGTGGTAACAAGAGACTTCTTGATGATCTGTAGTCAGCAGTAGAAACGCACATTCAAAAATCACTCCACATGACGATTTCTTCAAGCCAATCTATTCGTAATCGAAAACACCATACATCCTTGAAGTTATATCGATAGAATGGATAAGCTCTAAATCAAAAGAAAAAATATATAAAAATTAAAACATTAATAGCTAAAGTTAATAAAAAAAGTTAATAAAAAAAGTTAATAGAAGGCAACAGTTAAATATAAATATAAAAAATTTAATAAAATTATTTAGAATCAATTAAAGAATCAAATTGTGATGCTTATTCAAAATATTTAAGATTCATCAAGTTTAATGTTACTCATCTAAAGTTACGAGCCTGAGAAAAGTTTCCGGATTTTCGATAAATCTTGGAAAAGCATGTTTTCGCCCCCAAAGAGAAACAAGTTGCTATCAATTGAAAATTCTGAGAATGTCAATCAATTTTGAACTTCCAACTGCAGAGAGTAACGCCACATGGTGGTTGCAGTCGTAAGTAAAAAGTCATGTAGTCCATGCAAGACAAATTGTTAATGTAGGCATTTACCTTAATGAAATTAAGATTCATGAAATTAAGTTTGATGATGTATAATTGCGCATCAGGTATTATAAGGATGGTCATTGTGTAGGCAAGTGGGGCAGACGTCTAAAAGAGCACATTTCAATGCGCAAATTTTCTAATTCTGCTTAAGCCTTCATAAAAATATAGGAAAGGGTGTAGGGGGGGGGGGTAGGAGTTAATTTATCATTTCTATTCACTTAGACTAAGCCTGGATAAGGGTGGTGCGGGAGATGACTCACTTTTTTATTACACAAAACGTTTCTTGTATTTATTTTAAAGCTTCATTTAGCTAAACTCATTTGCCTCATATGTCTTAAAAATAATATGAAGTGATGTGTAAGCATACATCAGCTATATGAAGGAGTGGCGAGGAGGAGGTGCCTGAAAGATTGCATTTTAATGCCCATATGGGTATAAGCCTAGGATTCCAGCTATACACAAGGAAACATTTTAAGAAAACAATTCTTACTTCGTAATATGGAAAATAATCCTAGTTACCATATTTTCCAGAAGGACAACCTTTATCTTCACTCCTTTACTTGTTTTTCTAGTTTTTCTAAGAAATTCATGGGGGTTTGAACCCCATCCACCCCCCCCACATGTTTGTCTGACTCGTAAAAACGTAACAAATATGGATTAAAACAAATTTGTATGCATTTTTTGAGGTTTTGTGTACCCCCCCCCCGAAAAAAAATCTTTGATTAACCCCCCCCCCATCCCAAAAAAAAATCTTGTAGTAAACCTCCCCCTCCCCCCCCCCGAAAAAAATCCTGGGTACGGCCTTGCTCTAAGAAACAGTCTTGATAACAACAGATACAACAACAGAAACGAATTTTGACGCTTATTCAAAATATGTAAAATTCATAAAATTTAATGCTACCCACCAAAAGTTACGAGCCTGAGAAAATATGCCCGATTTTTGAAAAAGCGGCTTTTTGACAAAAAGCAGTCGATTTTTGGCAAAACTTGGAAATGATCTGAATGAAAATAATACCATCAGATTCAGCATACCAGAGAACCCTACTGTATAGGATTCGAGCTGCTATGTAGGAAAAAGTGGAATTTTGCATTTTTTGCCATAAGAAAGATCACGTATGCGTGTTTATTTGTTTTTTTTTTCAGGGGCGGTCGTATCGAACCAGTGATCATACAAGATCGGGAGGGGGGTTCATCCAAATTTTTAGTGCCCTTTTAAGTGACCAAAAATATTGGAGGGCAGCTAGCCCCCTTCCGACTCTCTTTTTTCCTCAAAATTGCCCGATAAAAATTTTGAGGTAGCCGATTTTTTCAGCATAGTCGAAAAATCTAATAACTATATCTTTGAGAATGACTTGAGCCCCCACAGTCCCCTGGGAAAGGACTGCAAGCTATGAACTTTGCCCATTGTTTGCACACTGTAGCCTATTGGTTATTGGGTAGTATACAGACGTTTTTTTAGGGGGGAGTCTTCTGGTGGAGGAGGGGAGGTTACGTGGGAGGATCTTTCCTTGAGAAATTTTTCGTCGGGAAATGGAATTTTCCATGGAGGGGGAGCAGGATTTCCCAGCACTATTTATAAAACGATAAGAAATTAAATAAAAAAACAAGTTTTTTTCAACTGAAAGTAAGGAGCAACATTAAAACTTATAAAAACAGAAATTATTACGTATATAAGGGGGGTCGCCTCTCCTCAATACCTTGCTCTTTTGCACTAAAATTTTCTTAGGACTTTTAAAAGAGCTTATTATTCTAATTAAGTGGCCTTTCTGATTCAGGAACCATTCTTAAATATTTGGAAAAAAAAAAAAAATCAAACTTTAGCGTAAAGAGCGAGGTATTGAGGAGAGGCGCCCTTCCCCCACATACACGTAATAATTTCTGTTCGTTTTAAGTTTTAATGTTGTTCCTAATTTTCAGTTGAAAACACTTTGTTTGTTAAATATAATATTATAAGCAACCATTAATAGAGCTCTCCTGCAGGATTGGCAGACTCGCTAATTTACTTCCTTTGCTTGCGAACAGAACATTTTGAGCACTGCTAGATTGCATCTAACACCCTCTGGACCTGCTCAATTGCCCAATTCCTGGGCCGTTTAGAGTGACTCCAGGGTATTTTATTGACTGTGTTGAGACTCCTTATTGTTCGCTTATTCTTAGGTTTATCCATGTATTTCTAAATTCTGCTCTCGAGCAAGCCTTCTCACATCGAACTAAATCACAAGACTTTCCTTAATCTGCTTGATTGGGCCTGTAATGTAGTAGTGTTCGAAACGGTATATTTTTTTCCCAGGAGTTCTGAGTTAAACATAGTTCTTCTCATAGACAATGCTTTGTGGCCTTAAGGCATATCACAAAAAGCCTACAGAGAGCCTAAATACTTCTGGTCACGCTGGACTAGCCACTAGAAAAAAAAAATTAAGATGCATCACAACATTTTACAAAAGTTTTAAACATAGGTAAACCGTTAAGTTTATGCTTTTAATCTATTTAAAAATCCAATAGTAAATCACAAAAAAAATACCACATAGAGAACAATAAATGGATTATTTCTAAGAAGGAAAGCTCTATTGCAAAAGACCCCGTCTCGAAAGCACAAGAATGCTGGAACAGAATACTTACTGAGGTTTTGATCATGAAGGAAAAATTTATCCTTAAATTGGATAAGGGTGTGGATGTTTTGACACCCCAGAAATTTCAATGGTTAGTTTTGAAACTATGAATTCATCCGGAAATAGAGTTTCTCACGTTGTAACTAAAAAACACATATTTGAAACTTAAAAGACACCTTGGTAGTATTATTAGTACAGACGGTGGGAGCAGTAAAGATGTTAAAAGCAGAATAGCCAAGGCTCAGGCTGTTTTTTTCACAGCTAAAAACAGTTTGGAAGAATAGGAAGATAATTCTGCAAACCAAGATTAGAACATTGGAAGATATAGTGGTCAAATATGGCTCTGAAGCATGGGCGCTCCGAAAAGCGCTAGATGTTTTCCAGAGAAATTGCCTACGGATTGTTCTGGGTACCCGGCTTACTGACGGTATTTCAAACAGTTGGCCCTACGGACAATATGGTTCAACCCCGCTTTCTAGGACTATAACGAAAGAAAGGTTGAGATGGCTAGGGCACATTCTGCAGATGAAGGATGACAGATTGCCGAAGATTGTGCTTTTCGGCCAACCGCTTAAGGCTAAACGGAAAACAGGTCGTCCTCATCTGGAGTGGGAGGATGCCATAAAAAAAGATTTAAAGGAAATAGGAACTTCCTGGGAGGGTGTAAAGAGGTAGGCCTTGAATAGATTGGGATGGAGGAAGAGCCTGCGCAGCTGTGTTGGCCTCAGGCGTCTTGGTGCTGCGCTGAGTTGTTAGTAGCAGTAGTATTTATTGTAATTTCTGTTGGTTTGGGGTTTCATTTATTTATTAATGGGGGTATGTGGTAGTTTTAGACTTGGAAGATAAGAAAAACTAACTCGTAGAATTTGACAACGCTTTCACCCGTAAAAACTTAAAGAATAAGAATGTGTTGGTGTGCGTGTAACTGAACCCCGTGTAACTGAACCCCATGCAACTGAACCCCTGTAACTGAACCCCCGTGTAACTGAACCACCGTGTAACTGAACCCCCGGAGAACCGAACCCCCGTGCGACTGAACCCCCGTATAACCGAACCCACGTGCAACTGAACCCTCGTTCTACTGAACCCTTATGCAACTGAACCCTCGTGCAACTCAACCCCATTTAACTAAACCCCCGTGTAACTGAACCCCCATGTAACTGAACCCCCATATAACCCAACCCTAGTGCAACTGAACCCCCGTGCAACTGAACCCTCGTGCTACTGAACCCGAAGCTCATAATGCTAGCGGGAGCAATAAATTATCACTGAGTAATTTTTTCCTGACAAAAACTGGACTGATGTTATTTATCGTCACCAGGTGCACTCTGCTGCTACGCTGCCTATTCACAGAAAAGTGACTTTAAAACAACACAGGAATTCCATGGTCACTTATAGACTGTCAGATTTCTCCCAAAAATGGTAGCTGAGAGTTCGGTATTACCCCTCTCTTTCATCACTTTTCGCTAATCAGTTGTGTTCTGTTAGCGCAAAGTCACATGGTTACACGGTTGCACACAGTTACAGTTACACTGGGGCTCAGCTACACGTGGGTTTAGTTACATTGGTCTGAGTTGCACGGGGGTTGAGTTCCACGAGGGTTCAATTAAAGGGCGTTCAGTTGCATGAGGATTCAATAGCACGAGGGTTCGGGTGCACGGGGGTTCGGTTAGACGGGGGTTCATTTACACGGGGGTTCAGTTACATGGGGGTTCAGTTACACGGGGGTTTAGTTAAATGGGGTTGAGTTGCACGGGGGTTGAGTTACACGAGGGTTCAGTTAAAGGAGGTTCAGTTGCATGAGGGTTCAGTAGCACGAGGGTTCAGTTGCACGGGGGTTTAGTTGTACGGGGGTTCAGTTGCACGGGGGTCCGGTTATATGGGGGTTCAGTTACAGGGGTTCAAATGCTTGGGGTTCAGCTACATGGAGGTTCAGTTACAATGGAACCGAATTTGTTGGTTCCCGAAGTCAACTATCCTTTCAAAGGATAGCCAAAGCTTTAAACTTTTTGTGACCATATGTTTTTAGCTTAATTTTGATGATTTTTCACTCATTTTTTTTTCTTCAGTTTTACACAACTCAAAAATAAAATTCTCAAATTTGGAACACCCAATATTCTGCAGGGGGGGGGATGTATTTTCCGCGGGGGGTATTTTCCGGGGGGGATTTTCCACGGGGGAGTATTTTCCGCTGTGTGAGTATTTTACTTGGGAGGGGGGGGTTGCTGCGGGGTTATTTTGCGGGAGGGTTAACGCCTAGAATTAATAGCCTATATCTTCCTATTTAAATACAGAAAATCCTTGATGACTTGTTCGCGAAATTGATTTTACGATATGAACAAAACAACAAATGAACATGGGTTAAAAACCTTTATTTTTTTCAGCTAAAATACCTATTTCCTAACGCTACAAAATTTTATTTTTTAGACTTACAGGGTTTACACTGGTTTAGTATACATTAAGCATTATTTTATGCAGATGTAGCTCCATTTTTCACGTTAAATCGTAATTATTTTTCTTTAAAACCATTCATTTATGTTCAAGCCGGTACTTGCGTATTATCCAGAACACATTCGAGAAGTTAAGTTGAGTTAATCATAATGAAATACATTAAAATATGATTAAAATATAATACCTGAGTAACAAAATTATGGAAACTACAACAAATAATTATGTAAAGCAGGCCGCCCAGAATTGTATTATATTAAATACCTAACCTAGCCACCTCTGAATACTAAATACTTAATTATAATATACCTGCATCGTAGATTCATTTACCGTAATTATAACCGAAAGCGAGAGAAAAACTAATTTATTCAGATCAAACTAAGTAAACTTCACGAATGTGTTCTGAATAATACGCAAGTACCTTCAAATCTTTCAGAAGGAGGACTGCAATATGATGCTCTTGAGCAAAAAAAAAAAAAATCATGAAAAAAAAAAAACACACACACAAAATTACTAAAGTTTCCTGTACCATCAATCCTTGTATTTCAATTTAACAAACGTAAATTCAACGCAAGCAGATTTCCCTCATGTCTGAAATCCGTCAGTGATCAGTCCAATACTTGACAAATAGAGGATATAGAGAACCGTTTACTGGTAGGATTTTTATTTTCTATATTTTTTCCCGTGAAAGTAAGGACCGACTATAAAACCTAAACGAAAATTATACATGCGAAGGGTAGCCTCCTTTTATCCCCTGTTCTTTGCCATACGAGTTTAAATTGAGTATTATGCCTTTCTAGGCATAGAACCTAATAGTTCGAGGGACTTGGGGGTGGTTGCCCTCCTGAGGAATAGGGCCTGAGATTCTACGAGTACGTCTGCCCTGTATGTACTATAATGTTGCATTGAGCAGTGGTTCTTAAACTTTTTGAGAGTGTGCCCCCTTTAACCCAAAAAACATTTTAGGTACTCCTCAGTTACCGGTATTATGTAAACTAGCTACAATATAAATGAAAGTTCCAGTGCTAGAGATAAAGGGTTGTTTTATTGTTTTGTTGGCCGTCCGTATACCCCCTAAGAATTTTTGCGTACCCCCAAGGGGTATACACACCACAGTTCGAGAACCACTAGTGTAGAGAACCACATATAAATGACACTGTAAAATCATTGTCTTTAGAACTGCTTCATTTTATATAATGGCGTCAAATCTAAATAAAAAATGCACCATTGGAATCAGCATGGTCGAAAACCTTTTGAAGGATAATTAGGCTACATTAGGATAATTAGGAATTATATACTTTTAAGGATAATTAGGCCCCCTTTTTTCGAAAATAAGGCAAATTTTGTCAGGTTAGATTTTAGACTATGGTAAACAAAATGGCTATCTCAAAATTTTGATTGGGTGACTTTGGGAAACATATGAGCGTAGTAGGGGGTCAAGTTTTCCTCAAATTTTTTTGGTCCATTAAAAAGAGCACTAGTACTGTCAATTCCTTTTTAAACGATCTCTCTTACGGTTTTATAGGACTATAGGGTGGTTACTAGAATGCCTGGGAAAAAAATAGACGAAAAAAAAACAAACACATAAACATGCATCCGTGATCTTTCTTCTGGCAAAAAAAAAGTTCTATGACTTTTAGGGGTTGTTTCCCCCTTTTTTCGAAAATAAGGCAAATTTTGTCAGGTTTGCCCTTAACTTTTGATCGGTAAGACTAAACTTGAATAAACTTATATATTTGAATCACAGTTTATATAATTAGCAGTATGATCATTCTCTATCTCACCCATTATAATACCCGGACCGGGGTGCGAGTGCTCCGGAGAACGTTTTTGCAGATATAAACATAAGCGAAGTCAGTTCTTTTCACGGTTACACAAGTCAGATTTCTCTTGGACGCGAAACTTGGCTTCAACGTTGGAACACTAATTTTGAAGAAACTAATTTTAAATTAATTTATTCCAATACATACATGAAAACCGGTAGTTAGTAGTGTAATGTTATTATTAGATGTTTTTAGAAATTAAAAATAGGTTTCGAAGTCTCAAGTTGGTTTCAAAGGCATTTTGAGAAAGTTTCTGCCAAAATACGTGTTCCAGGGTAATTGGACCGCTGATGGCAGATCAAATGAGAGGAGCTGTTTGTACGCGCCGATATATATATATATATATATATATATATATATATATATATATATATATATATATATATATATATATATATATATATATATATATATATATATATATATATATATATATATATATATATATACTACGAAAACTTTACGAAAAAGAAAGTTTGTTTTAAAGAAAAGTAAAGACCATATTAAACTTAAGATAAGTAGAAATAGAAGCCTACAATAACTCAAACTCAAAACGACCAGAAATTATTAATAAAGAATAAAAAAGGAAAGGAGAATAATTGGTATGGCGGTAACACTGCATATAAATTTATATAAATGTATATATAGTGGGCTGTAATAATGCAAAAGGTAAATATAACATTGGTTTAAGAATGGGAAGAAAGACAAGGAATAAATTTACGATGATAATCAAGTAAAAAATTAGTTTTATTTGAACAATGCCATAAAGCGATGACATTTGATTATGATGTTTGGTGCTTCGCATTGATATTTCAGTTTTAAAGTTTTATCAATTTTTTCTTAAAGGGAAATTACGTGGTGGGCATGAATGTAAACTTGCAGCTAAATTAATTATAGTCACTTCCACTTTTCATATCTATTTATTGATATTGGTTTGATTTTTATTATCTGTATTACTGAGGAGCTTATTAAGAATATAATCAAACACAAATTTTAAAACATTTTGCCCCTTTCTTCAAAAAAAGAGATATTCAAATATTTAAATTACTAAAATTAAGATAATTACTTGCTAGTTTATTTTTCTTTATATGTACGTTTCTCAATTTCCTGATTCTTAAATTTTACTTCGTTATATGCACGAGTGCGAAAAAAAATATTATAAACTATCCAAGGGGGAAGTCCTCGCAGCCAGTTTCCCAATTCAGTTCTTTGTACTCAAGCCATATTCGATTGATTATTCCCGGTTTCCAGCAAGAATTTCTATAATGTTTGAGGAAAATGGAGTCACAGTCTTGCAGAAACGAAACGACACCTAGCGAAGGAGCTGTAAGGCTGGATAAATTCAGGCTTGACTGCTCGTAGGCCTTTTCTGCCATAAAAGAATAAACTTCGTCAAAAACTTCGCTATCACCTTGAATAAGCTTTGAAGCACACATCGGACACTTGTGCCAAGTCAGCAGCTTCTTAACACAAAAACCAACGATATATGTAACCAAGTAACCTTGGCTGGCTCACCAAGTTTTTTTTCTGCTTTCGCAATTACGAATAATGCACTTGGTAACCATTTCTCAGTGATTGACGAAAACAGACTAATCCGCTAATGCAGAAATAAGTGGGAGGAGCTTTTTGTTCGCACCGAGAACGAAGACCAGAAATGATCTGCGATAAGCTTACTGTCTATAAACTGTGATTTGAATTCAGCATAAAAATATGATTCTTCTGATGTATCCGTTGGTATCAAAATTCCTTTTTTTAGAGTTTCGGTTACTATTGAGCCGGGTCGCTCCTTACTTACAGTTCGTTACCACGAACTGTTTGACAGGTTTTCTGTGTCCATTCGGAGATAATCAGCTTAGCATGAGCGAGATAAACGGTAATAATGCAGGTATATTTTAATTAAATATTTGATATTTAATGGCTAAATTAGGATGCTGAATATTGTGGGCTATCGAAATTTTATCCGACCTCCCAGTTGCCTCTTCTTCTGTGCTAAAACTGATGAACCTACTTTACCTGTGACCGCTGGCGATTAGTAAATGATTCCTCTCGGCATTAGGGCATTTGAAGGATTATATGTGATCGACAATGGGAAATGATATTCATTAATCTCATGATCATGACCGTTGAAAAAGAGAAGAAACTGGATTTAGATAGATTAGTCGACGATTCATCCAAACAGTGAAGTCGCCGGAACCCCCAGTTATTAGTATGTTTGCTCAGAATTGTTCAGTTGTTAGTATCTTCATTAAAAATTATAAAAATCCTTGCACCTCCTTCTTTTTCGTGAATTGGCGCCACTAAAAGGCCACCAACTTGGGATCTTTTTTTGGGGTCCTCTAGGCATATTTAATACAAATGAAAAATATTTACTGAATATGACATCTTTTGCACAATATATAACGTTATTTCAATACTTTCATGTATTTTTTTTTGCTCCTTATAAGCATTAAGATGTGATGCCATTCATATATATATATTTTTTTTTAATTAAGGCTCTAAAGCGTAGTTAGCTGAAGGGTGGACATCCTGCCCATGGCCCACCAAATGCTACCATGGATCGGTGCTACGTTGGAATGCTACGTTGCTACGTTGCTACCAAATGCTATGTTGCTACCAAATGCTACGTTGGATCGGTGAGGCATGCGCCCCATGTTGGGAATCACGAGTCTAGGGCTAAACGGAAGGCGCATCGTCCGCGATTGGGCTGGGAAGATGTCATAAAGGAAGATTTAAATGAAATGGGAACTTTTTGGAAGGGTTTAAAGAGGCTTTGAATAGATGGGGATGGAGGAGGAGTGTGCGTAGCTGTGTTGGCCTTAGACGGCTTGGTGCTGTGTTGAGTTATTAGTAGTTGCAGCAATAGTAGTTGTAAAATTTGCCCATTGTTTACGTATTCGGGCATTTTTTTTGGGGGGGGGGGATGGATCTTCTGCTGTAGGTGGGTTTCCACGGGGACAATTTTTCGTGTGGAGGGACGTTTCCGGGGGTGAGCTACCCAGGTTATATTTTAAACTGGGTGAATTTTACTATACAAAATTCTTTTAATTTGTCTTACTTTCTATTTGTCGACTCAATTTTGCATGTGGAGATGTTGCAAGAAAATTGTTGGGGGGGGGGGGGGTTCAACGGGGTAGGAATTGACAGGAGAATTTTCCGTTGGAGGAGGATTTTTTGCGAGAGATTCTCCATGGGGGAATTTTCCCTGGGAAAAATTCTCCATGGTACTATTTTCCACGGGATCTTCCCAATGAGGAGGATTTCCGGGGATAATTTTCCACGAAAGGGGGGATTTTCGGTATAATTAGAAAAACGATTTGAAATAAAAGTCATTTCAAATGAAAGTGTGTTAAAGATAATTTTTCAGAAGGATTCTTCCCTAAGAAATTTTACGGGGGTAATTTTTAGCGAGGATAAAATTCTCCGAAGGGAATGTACCGGGAGGGGGTATTTCATGTCGGAGGAACTTTCCAAGGAGGAGTTTCCCGTAAGGGGAGGAAATTTTAAATGGAGAGGGAACCAGATTTCCCGGACTTATTTGAAAAACAATCAGAAACTTAATTAAAAAGTAAGTTTTTTCAACTGAAAGCTAGGAGCACATTAAAACTTAAAATGAACAGAAATGGTTCTGTATATGAGGGAGTTAACCACTGACTCGTTCTCAATACCTCGTTCTTTACGCTTAAGTTCGACTGATTTTACGAAATTTTTAAGAACGACTCATGAAATACAAGGGTCATTTAATTAGAATAAGAAGCTTTTTAAAATTACTAAAAAAAACTTGAGCGTGAAGAGCGAGGTATTGAGTAGGGGGCACCCCTTCATATACGGAATAATTTTTGTTTGTCTTAAGTGTTAATATTGCTCCTTACTTTCAGTTGAAAAGAGTTTTTTTTTATTTATAATATTAAAGATGAACAAAATTGAATAAAAAACAAGTTTCTTCAAATGAAAGTAAAGAGAAAATTAAAAATTAAACAAACAGCAATCATTCCATATATGAGGAAGACGACCCCTCCTTCCCTTTCCCCACCTTAGGTTAAAGTCGGAGTTTTTATTCAAATGTTTTATGAACAGATGCTCAAACGCAAGGGGAGCTAGAATGGGACAAAAAGTGAAGTTTACACTGCATCAAGAAAAAACTTTTTGATGGACATTTCTTTTAAATAATGATACACATTTCCTAGATGGCGCCAGGCTATGCCGGTTTAAGTTAAAACTATCATACGAATATCTACCTTGGTGGCTAAGACTAGCGTAGAGAATGCAAAAAATAAAAAATATTAGCCAATTATATTTTTTGGGATGTTTTTGTTCAGCCTAGGGCAAGCAAAACAGTTTTTGCTAATGAATATATATGTTACTGTGAATGTCCGAAATCTTGCTAATGTCAACATTCACTAGCAAATTTCTGAAATTCGTTTTTCTCTGCTTGGATTCAGTTCGCTTTGCGAGTCAGCTTTTTCAGTATTATGCAAGATATGATGGTAAAAGTTAAGATAGGTCAGCTTAGATTATGTTAGCTTGGGTTAGGCTAGTTAAAATTGGTTATAAATAACAGAAATGAGTTAAAAACCTAACCTAAGTTAACTCAACATTACCAAACCTAACCGGTGATCATCAAACCTTGCATTAAACTGAGTAAGTTGACTGGCAACACTGACTAAATCCAAGAAGAAAAAAAGGTATTTCGAACATTCACCGATGAATGTCAATATTCACCAATTTCGGACATTTACGGTAGCATATACATGAACATTTGCTTGAATTTTTTTCTTTTTAGAACGAATGAAAAATGACAATTACAAAGGAATTCATAAGAAGAAAGAGGCCTGAAGGTTATGTTTATACTGCAGCTTTTCTGGAAGAAGAAACGAGTTCCAACATTGTCAGAAGAGGTAAGTTTTTAGCCATGCCATTTTTGCAAGCATTCATTTCATTAAGGAGGTTATATGTCTACCATGTCTACCTGGTTCGCTAGTTTTTTGTGTCTACCAAGGACTATTCATGGAAAGTTTTCGTTGGAGGTAGAGACCAGGCTGCAAAGTCCTTCTGGTGTAGTCTGAAGTTTGGAAAAAACCCTTGATTTTGCTAGAAGTGTCTTGCTTCCACCAAAAAGGGCAACATTTTTAACTTTAATATCATGCTCTTAACTTTTAATTATACTTTTAATATTATTTTTAATATTAAAATTAAACTTATTGATTATTATTGAGCTATAAAATTTAATTGTAAAATCTAAATAAATATATAAAATTTAATGTATAAAAACAAATTTAATTATTAATTTAATTTTAATTATTAATTTAACTTTAATTATTAAAGTTAATTATCAAAATAAACTTTTTTATATTAAAATTAAATAAAACTGTTATTAATATTAAAATTATAATTTTAATTATAGGCCTACTTAGCTTTCAAAACTTTTAATATTACACTCTTAAATATTAATTATACTCTTAATAGTATACTTTTAATATTAATATTTACTCTTCTGAAGGAAGTTGTGATTCTCCCTGTCCTTTCAGGGGTATAATAAGCTCTCTTGTGATCATCTGGTTTGTGATCATATTTAATGAATGGTCACAATATATTTTTTTTTCTAAGCATGATGCATCGTATTAGAGCCCAAACCATCTATTGGCTGGCTGATATCATCGGACCGATATGGACCTAAGTGTCATTGTCGGGAATCAGAAAAAACATCAGATATCGGCCTTTTTCTTGCGCAACTTATCCAGAAGATGGGATTTCCTCAAGTAATTTTTGCTTGTCTAGTCCTTGGGGGTGAAGTCACTAGCTAAGTCTGACCATGGTGGAGAGAGCAGCAGAGGTGAGTCAAATGAAGTCAAATGTCAGGGACATCATTTTCCGGGACCTTCAAGAAGTCCCGGCAAATGATGGTCATTTTTTCATTTTATCTTAATATCAGTCAATCATTTATTGATGATAGAAGTTTCAATTATTTTTTAATCAGTTTTTTTTTTTTTGTACAAAAACAGCTAAGTGTTTTTTAGAAAGTTATTATAAATAAAACATTCACATGAAGTTTAAAATTCAAATTATTCTATTAATTAATTCACTAATTTAAAAGGTATTAATTGATATTTTGATCAAATTGAGGTCCCCCAGCTATGAGACAAAACAGGGTCAGACTTCAACAAAACCAACCAAGGCCGTATCCAGGGAAGGGCTAGGAAGTTTGACCCCCCCCTCGAAATTGTTGCCCGACTTTATGTATTTCTTATTTTTTGTAGCCCCCCCCCCCCCGACAAAAATCTTTTGTAACCAACCAGGATTAAAAAAAAAATCCTGGATACGGCCCTGAAACCAACACATAACAAAAACGCGATTCTAATTTCAAAAAGTCAACAAGCTTCCAAAATTCCAGAATAAAGATTATGAGCGTTTAAGGCACTATTGAATTAACTGTTTATTTTTTCTTATTCATTATTACAATGGTATATATTAAATCATTTTGTTTTATTATTGAAGACGTGGATTCTCAACCATCATGTCACTTATGCCTTATAATAAGGCAATCAAGTTCATATTTTGTCTAAGCTGTGAAATCTATGTGAAATTTAGAATAAATATATATCATTCAGATTTATTTTTATAAAAATAATTTAAGCATTATTAGTTTGACTTTCAGCTTAATCTAAACGATTATGATATAAACCGAATTTGCATTCTGAATTCATTTAATAGCAAAAGTCCTAGATTCCACGACTTTACTTCAAACATTCAGCGCTCTGTTGTGTAAGTCTTCTATTTCTTTTTTTTTTCGTTTATTTTGTTAATGCTTGTATGCTGAATATACTGATTTATGTGTAGCGTGTTTGTGTTGGTGTTGTATTTAGCATTGAGATACTCTTTGCAAGACCTTTATCTTAATAAAGTTCATGCTGCAGTTTCAGTTTGTGACTGTCTTTTAAGTTTCAAATATGTGTTTTTTAATTGCAACGTGAGAAACTCTATTTCCGGATGAATTCATAGTTTCAAAACTACCATTGAAATTTCTGGGGTGTCAAAACATCCACACCCTTATCCAATTTAAGGATAAATTTTTCCTTCATGATCAAAACCTCAGTAAGTATTCTGTTCCAGCATTCTTGCGCTTTCGAGACGGCCTCTTTTGCAATAGAGCTTTCCTTCTTAGAAATAATCCATTTATTGTTCTCTATATGGTATTTTTTTTGTGATTTACTATTGGATTTTTAAATAGATTAAAAGCATAAACTTAACGGTTTACCTATGTTTAAAACTTTTGTAAAATGTTGTGATGCATCTTAATTTTTTCTTCTAGTGGCTAGTCCAGCGTGACCAGAAGTATTTAGGCTCTCTGTAGGCTTTTTGTGATATGCCTTAAGGCCACAAAGCATTGTCTATGAGAAGAACTATGTTTAACTCAGAACTCCTGGAAAAAAATATACCGTTTCGGACACTACTACATTACAGGCCCAATCAAGCAGATTAAGGAAAGTCTTGTGATTTAGTTCGATGTGAGAAGGCTTGCTCCAGAGCAGAATTTAGAAATACATGGATAAACCTAAGAATAAGCGAAAAATAAGGAGTCTCAACACAGTCAATAAAATACCCTGGAGTCACTCTAAACGGCCCAAGAATTGGGCAATTGAGCAGGTCCAGAGGGTGTTAGATGCAATCTAGCAGTGCTCAAAATGTTCTGTTCGCAAGCAAAGGGAGTAAATTAGCGAGTCTGCCAATCCTGCAGGAGAGCTCTATTAATGGTTGCTTATAATATTATATTTAAAAAACAAAGTGTTTTCAACTGAAAGTTAGGAACAACATTAAAACTTAAAACGAACAGAAATTATTACGTGTATGTGGGGGAAGGGCGCCTCTCCTCAATACCTCGCTCTTTACGCTAAGATTTTTTTTTTTTTTGTTCCAAATATTTAAGAATGGTCCCAGGAAGTTCCTATTTCCTTTAAATCTTTTTTTATGGCATCCTCCCACCCCAGACGAGGACGGCCTGCTTTCTGTTTAGCCCTAAGCGGTTGGCTGAAAAGGACAATCTTCGACAATCTGTCATCCTTCATCTGCGGAACGTGCCCTAGCCATCTCAACCTTTCTTTCGTTATATCCCTAGAAAGCGGGATTGAACCACATTTTCCGTACGGCCAACTGTTTGAAATACCGTCAGTAAGCCGGGTACCCAGAACAATCCGTAGGCAATTTCTCTGGAAAACATCTAGCGCTTTTCGGAGCGCCCATGCTTCAGAGCCACATTTCACCACTGTACCTTCCAATGTTCTAATCTTGGTTTGCAGAATTACCTTCCTATTCTTTCAAACTGTTTTTAACTGTGAAAAAACATCCTGAGCCATGGCTATTCTACTTTTAAGACCTTCACAGCTCCCACCGTCTGTACTAATAATACTACCAAGGTAATCTTTCCGTTACCCAACGTCACCTTTGCATCTTTACTTATTCCTAGCTTTAGTGACTTAGTCTTCTTAAAATTAATTTTGAAACCTGTTCTAACACCCTGAACTCGCAAAACCTCTAAAAGTTCATTCATTTTGCTCCCACTTTCATCTAGGATGCTTAAATCATCAGTATAATCTAAGTCCAGGAGAGTTTTTCCTCCCCATTTGATTCTGTGGTCTCCCATTGCCTTTCATGTGATCTTTAAGACTAAGTACATAAAAATGATCCATATAAAGGGAAACTCGAAACAAGCAGAAATTAACAAGAGTAAGGCTCAAAACCCCTGTGCCTTCCAAAGGCCAGAACAAAATTTGCACTTTACTAAAAAAAAATGCAAATGAATGTGCATTGTCAGTTCAATATACATATGCTTATATTTATTCTTTAAAATCTTAATAATATTTGATTTATTAAAGTTATAAAAGTGAAAACATTTAAATTTTTTGTAAAGTGCAAATTATGTTCCGGTCTTAGGAAGGCATAGGGGTTTTTTACCCTACTCATGTTAATTTCTGCTCGTTTTGAGTTTGACTCGGTTATTTATTGAGATTTCTGTTCGTTTTGGGTTTCATTTATTTATTGATGCTGATTTGTGGTAATTTACGCTTGGTAGGGTATTTGATTCTAGTTTTGCTCATTTTTAGTTTATTGGAGTTCTTTACTTTTCTTTGAAAAACTTATTTTGCGGGAAAAGTTTTTTTTAATTAATTCCTGCTCGTTTTATATTGACATAGTCTTTTTCAGGGAGAAAGAAAATAATAGTTTAAATCTTTTTGGTTTTTTCTTTATGAATTCATAGTTTGGCTTGCTATATGTATGCTGAAGAAACTTTTTCAACACTTTATAACTACACACACCCTTTTGAAAATCTGGACACAAATAGTAGTGTTTAATTTAGTTCAATTTAGTTTCATACCTCCTCTAGTTGACCTGAAAAATAAAACTTAATATCTTTCCCCAAAAATTATATCTATGTTCATTGACAGCTTGGATACACTTACACCCTTTTGATTTCGTTAAATTTTAAGAGAAGAAGCAGCAATAGAAGTAGCTCCGAAAGTTTGAACTTAATACCTTGCAAATTATGTGCAATGGATATTTCAAAACTTTAGATATCTCTTTTGAAAGTACTAAAGAACTTTAGCGTAAAGAGTGGGGATTTTCCTTCATGGACAATCCCCTTCTTCCATACAAAATCCCTTCATGAAAATATGTCCCGCGTAAACACCTCCCCCGCCCCCCGCCCCCCTCAGAAAAAGTCCGCCCGGAAAACGTCTATATACTTCCCAATAACGCAAACAATATGTAAACAATGGGCAAAGCTCATAACTTGCAGCCCTTCCCCTGGAGACTGTGGGGGATTAAGTCATCCTCAAAGACCTAGTTATTAGATATTTCGACTATGCTGAACAAAATGGCTTTATAAAAATTTAGATTGTGTAACTTTGGGAAAATTGAGCATTAAATGGGGCCTAGTTGCCCCTTCAGTTTTTTGGTCACTTAAACAGGGCACTAGAACTTTTAATTGTCGTTCAAATGAGTCCTACAGTAGGGTGTCCGCTACTATCCTAAGCTTCTGCTGAAGCTAGCTTTGAATATTGAACCTAAAATATTCATATTACCATGGTTACGAAGTGTTTATAGAATTGGTGGTCTTTAAAAAGACCGTTGGATAGACATGGGTGTAATGACTATTGTAAAAATTCATCATTGTTTGTCATCCACTCACTGTGATTCCAATCTATATCACGGATTTGTTTGTTCTTCTTCTTCCTAGGATATCTCACACACATATTCCGAGAAGGAATATCTATCGGTACCCATTTGCTTAAAAATCGAACCTCGTCCTCTGGGTTGTGTATTTTACTCGGAAATACCTCACAATTAAAATCTTCCAAGTTGAATATTGGTATATCTGATTTGCATTTGTCGATTAAAAGTTTATCAGTGGGCACATTCCCTTTTGTGTACAGTGCTGTTACGCCAATAAAACAGCATATCTCTCTAACTTCCTCTTGTACATAGGATAAATCCTTCCCTTTGTTATAGGATGGAAGTATCATTCTATTATATAATCCTATTTTGCTTATAACGTATAGTGTATTGCGCCACCTGTCTTCATTGTAGTCATACATATTGTAGTTTATATGCCAGTGGTAACAAGAGACTTCTTGATGATCTGTAGTCAGCAGTAAAAACGCACATTCAAAAATCACTACACATGACGATTTCTTCAAGCCAATGTATTCGCAATCGAAAACACCACACATCCTTGAAGTTATATCGATAGAATGGATAAGCTCTAAATCAAAAGAAAAAATATATAAAAATTAAAACATTAATAGCTAAAGTTAATAAAAAAAGTTAATAAAAAAAGTTAATAGAAGGCAACAGTTAAATATAAATATAAAAAATTTAATAAAATTATTTAGAATCAATTAAAGAATCAAATTGTGATGCTTATTCAAAATATTTAAGATTCATCAAGTTTAATGTTACTCATCTAAAGTTACGAGCCTGAGAAAAGTTTCCGGATTTTCGATAAATCTTGGAAAAGCATGTTTTCGCCCCCAAAGAGAAACAAGTTGCTATCAATTGAAAATTCTGAGAATGTCAATCAATTTTGAACTTCCAACTGCAGAGAGTAACGCCACATGGTGGTTGCAGTCATAAGTAAAAAGTCATGTAGTCCATGCAAGACAAATTGTTAATGTAGGCATTTATCTTAATGAAATTAAGATTCATGAAATTAAGTTTGATGATGTATAATTGCGCATCAGGTATTATAAGGTGGGTCATTGTGTAGGCAAGGGGGGCAGACGTCTAAAAGAGCACATTTCAATGCGCAAATTTTCTAATTCTCCTTAAGCCTTCATAAAAATATAGGAAAGGGTGTAGGGGGGGGGGTAGGAGTTAATTTATCATTTCTATTCACTTAGACTAAGCGTGGATAAGGGTGGTGCGGGAGATGACTCACTTTTTTATTACACAAAACGTTTCTTGTATTTATTTTAAAGCTTCATTTAGCTAAACTCATTTGCCTCATATGTCCTAAAAATAATATAAAGTGATGTGTAAGCATACATCAGCTATATGAAGGAGTGGCGAGGAGGAGGTGCCTGAAAGAGTGCATTTTAATGCCCATATGGGTATAAGCCTAGGATTCCAGCTATACACAAGGAAACATTTTAAGAAAACAATTCTTACTTCGTAATATGGAAAATAATCCTAGTTACCATATTTTCCAGAAGGACAACCTTTATCTTCACTCCTTTACTTGTTTTTCTAGTTTTTCTAAGAAATTCATGGGGGTTTGAACCCCATCCACCCCCCCCCCCACATGTTTGTCTGACTCGTAAAAACGTAACAAATATGGATTAAAACAAATTTTTATGCATTTTTTGAGGTTTTGTGTACCCCCCCCCTCCCGAAAAAAAATCTTTGATTAACCCCCCCATCCCGAAAAAAAATCTTGTAGTAAACCTCCCCCTCCCCCCCCCCCCCGAAAAAAATCCTGGGTACGGCCTTGCTCTAAGAAACAGTCTTGATAACAACAGATACAACAACAGAAACGAATTTTGACGCTTATTCAAAATATGTAAAATTCATAAAATTTAATGCTACCCACCAAAAGTTACGAGCCTGAGAAAATATGCCCGATTTTTGAAAAAGCGGCTTTTTTACAAAAAGCAGTCGATTTTTGGCAAAACTTGGAAATGATCTGAATGAAAATAATACCATCAGATTCAGCATACCAGAGAACCCTACTGTATAGGATTCGAGCTGCTATGTAGGAAAAAGTGGAATTTTGCATTTTTTACCATAACAAAGACCACGGATGCGTATTTATTTGTTTTTTTTTTCAGGGGCGGTCGCATCGAACCAGTGATCATACAAGATCGGGAGGGGGGTTCATCCAAATTTCTAGTGCCCTTTTAAGTGACCAATAATATTGGAGGGCAGCTAGCCCCCCTCCTACGCTCATCTTTCCTCAAGTTGCCGGATCAAAATTTTGAGATTTTTTCAGCATAGTCGAAAAATCTAATAACTATATCTTTGAGAATGACTTGAGCCCCCACAGTCCCCTGGGAAATGACTGCAAGCTATGAACTTTGCCCATTGTTTGCACATTGTAGCCTATTGGTGATTGGGTAGTATACAGACGTTTTTTTAGGGGGAGTCTTCTGGTGGAGGAGGGGAGGTTACGTGGGAGGATCTTTCCTTGAGAAATTTTACGTCGGGAAATGGAATTTTCCATGGAGGGGGAGCAGGATTTCCCAGCACTATTTATAAAACGATAAGAAATTAAATAAAAAAACAAGTTTTTTTCAACTGAAAGTAAGGAGCAACATTAAAACTTATAAAAACAGAAATTATTACGTATATGAGGGGGGTCGCCTCTCGTCAATACCTTGCTCTTTTGCACTAAAATTTTCTTAGGACTTTTAAAAGAGCTTATTATTCTAATTAAGTGGCCTTTCTGATTCAGAAACAATTCTTAAATATTTGGAACAAAAAAAAAATCAAACTTTAGCGTAAAGAGCGAGGTATTGAGGAGAGGCGCCCTTCCCCCACATACACGTAATAATTTCTGTTCGTTTTAAGTTTTAATGTTGTTCCTAATTTTCAGTTGAAAACACTTTGTTTGTTAAATATAATATTATAAGCAACCATTAATAGAGCTCTCCTGCAGGATTGGCAGACTCGCTAATTTACTTCCTTTGCTTGCGAACAGAACATTTTGAGCACTGCTAGATTGCATCTAACACCCTTTGGACCTGCTAAATTGCCCAATTCCTGGGCCGTTTAGAGTGACTCCAGGGTATTTTATTGACTGTGTTGAGACTCCTTATTGTTCGCTTATTCTTAGGTTTATCCATGTATTTCTAAATTCTGCTCTCGAGCAAGCCTTCTCACATCGAACTAAATCACAAGACTTTCCTTAATCTGCTTGATTGGGCCTGTAATGTAGTAGTGTTCGAAACGGTATATTTTTTCCCAGGAGTTCTGAGTTAAACATAGTTCTTCTCATAGACAATGCTTTGTGGCCTTAAGGCATATCACAAAAAGCCTACAGAGAGCCTAAATACTTCTGGTCACGCTGGACTAGCCACTAGAAAAAAAAAATTAAGATGCATCACAACATTTTACAAAAGTTTTAAACATAGGTAAACCGTTAAGTTTATGCTTTTAATCTATTTAAAAATCCAATAGTAAATCACAAAAAAATACCACATAGAGAACAATAAATGGATTATTTCTAAGAAGGAAAGCTCTATTGCAAAAGACCCCGTCTCGAAAGCACAAGAATGCTGGAACAGAATACTTACTGAGGTTTTGATCATGAAGGAAAAATTTATCCTTAAATTGGATAAGGGTGTGGATGTTTTGACACCCCAGAAATTTCAATGGTTAGTTTTGAAACTATGAATTCATCCGGAAATAGAGTTTCTCACGTTGTAACTAAAAAACACATATTTGAAACTTAAAAGACACCTTGGTAGTATTATTAGTACAGACGGTGGGAGCAGTAAAGATGTTAAAAGCAGAATAGCCAAGGCTCAGGCTGTTTTTTTTCATAGTTAAAAACAGTTTGGAAGAATAGGAAGATAATTCTGCAAACCAAGATTAGAATATTGGAAGATATAGTGGTCAAATATGGCTCTGAAGCATGGGCGCTCCGAAAAGCGCTAGATGTTTTCCAGAGAAATTGCCTACGGATTGATCTGGGTACCCGGCTTACTGACCGTATCTCAAACAGTAGACCCTACGAAATATGTGGTTCAATCCCGCTTTCTAGGGCTATAACGAGAGAAAGGTTGAGATGGCTAGGGCACGTTCCGCGGATGAAGGATGACCGATAGCCAAAGATTGTCCTTTTCGGCCAACCGCTTAAGGCTAAACGGAAAGCAGTTCGTCCTCGTCTGGGGTGGGAGGATGCCATAAAAAAAGATTTAAAGGAAATAGGAACTTCCTGGGAGGGTGTAAAGAGGTAGGCCTTGAATAGATTGGGATGGAGGAAGAGCCTGCGCAGCTGTGTTGGCCTCAGGCGTCTTGGTGCTGCGCTGAGTTGTTAGTAGCAGTAGTATTTATCGTAATTTCTGTTGGTTTGGGGTTTCATTTATTTATTTATGGTGGTTTGTGGTAGTTTTACACTTGGAAGATAAGAAAAACTAACTCGTAGAATTTGACAACACTTTCGTCCGTAAAAACTTAAACAATAAGAATTTGTTGGTGTGCGTGTAACTGAACCCCCGTGTAACTGAACCCCATGCAACTGAACCCCTGTAACTGAACCCCCGTGGAACTGAACCACCGTGTAACGGAACCCCGTATAACCAAACCACCGTGCAACTGAACCCCCGTCTCACCGAACCCCCGTGCACCTGAACCCTCGTGCTACTGAACCCTCATGCAACTGAACCCTCGTGTAACTCAACCCCGTTTAACTAAACCCCCGTGTAACTGAACCCCCATGTAACTGAACCCCCGTATAACCCAACCCTAGTGCAACTGAACCCTCGTGCTACTGAACCCGAAGCTCATAATGCTAGCGGGAGCAATAAATTATCACTGAGTAATTTTTTCCTGACAAAAACTGGACTGATGTTATTTATCGTCACCAGGTGCACTCTGCTGCTACGCTGCCTATTCACAGAAAAGTGACTTTAAAACAACACAGGAATTCCATGGTCACTTATAGACTGTCAGATTTCTCCCAAGAATGGTAGCTGAGAGTTCGGTATTACCCCTCTCTTTCATCACTTTTTGCTCATCAGTTGTGTTCTTTTGACATATAGTCACATGGTTACACGGTGACACACAGTGACCGTTACATGAGGGTTCAGTTAAACGGGGGTTTAGTGACATTGTGCGGAGTGGACCGGGGGTTGAATGGCCGTCCTGTGTAAATTACGAGGATTCAGTTGCATGACGATTCAGTTTAATAGAGGTTCAGTTGCATGGGGGTTCAGTTATACGGGGGTTCAGTTGCACGGGGGTTCAGTTGCACGGGGGTTCAGTTGCACGGGGGTTCAGTTAAATGGGGGTTCAGTTACATGGGGGTTTAGTTAAATGGGGTTGAGTTCCATGGGGATTGAGTTACACAAGGGCTCAGCTAAATGGAGGTCAGTTGCACGAGCGTTCAGAAGCACGAGGGTTCAGTTGCACTGGGGTTCAATTGCACGGGGGTTCAGATGCACAGGGATTCAGTTGCACGGGGGTCCAGTTATACGGGGGTTCAGTTACAGGGGTTCAATTGCTTGGGGTTCAGTTACATGGAGGTTCAGTTACAATGGAACCGAATTTGTTGGTTCCCGAAGTCAACTATCCTTTCAAAGGATAGCCAAAGCTTTAAACTTTTTGTGACCATATGTTTTTAGCTTAATTTTGATGATTTTTCACTCATTTTTTTTTCTTCAGTTTTACACAACTCAAAAATAAAATTCTCAAATTTGGAACACCCAATATTCTGCAGGGGGGGGATGTATTTTCCGCGGGGGTATTTTCCGGGGGGATTTTCCACGGGGGAGTATTTTCCGCTGTGTGAGTATTTTACTTGGGAGGGGGGGGTTGCTGCGGGGGTTATTTTGCGGGAGGGTTAACGCCTAGAATTAATAACCTATATCTTCCTATTTAAATACAGAAAATCCTTGATGACTTGTTCGCGAAATTGATTTTACGATATGAACAAAACAACAAATGAACGTGGGTTAAAAACCTTTATTTTTTTTCAGCTAAAATACCTATTTCCTAACGCTACAAAATTTTATTTTTTAGACTTACAGGGTTTACACTGGTTTAGTATACATTAAGCATTATTTTATGCAGATGTAGCTCCATTTTTCACGTTAAATCGTAATTATTTTTCTTTAAAACCATTCATTTATGTTCAAGCCGGTACTTGCGTATTATCCAGAACACATTCGAGAAGTTAAGTTGAGTTAATCATAATGAAATACATTAAAATATGATTAAAATATAATACCTGAGTAACAAAATTATGGAAACTACAACAACTAATTATGTAAAGCAGGCCGCCCAGAATTGTATTATATTAAATACCTAACCTAGCCACCTCTGAATACTAAATACTTAATTATAATATACCTGCATCGTAGATTCATTTACCGTAATTATAACCGAAAGCGAGAGAAAAACTAATTTATTCAGATCAAACTAAGTAAACTTCACGAATGTGTTCTGAATAATACGCAATTACCTTCAAATCTTTCAGAAGGAGGACTGAAATATGATGCTCTTGAGCAAAAAAAAAAAAAATCATGAAAAAAAAAAAACACACACACAAAATTACTCAAGTTTCCTGTACCATCAATCCTTGTATTTCAATTTAACAAACGTAACTGCAACGCAAGCAGATTTCCCTCATGTCTGAAATCCGTCAGTGATCAGTCCAATACTTGACAAATAGAGGATATAGAGAACCGTTTACTGGTAGGATTTTTATTTTCTATATTTTTTCCCGTGAAAGTAAGGACCGACTATAAAACCTAAACGAAAATTATACATGCGAAGGGTAGCCTCCTTTTATCCCCTGTTCTTTGCCATACGAGTTTAAATTGAGTATTATGCCTTTCTAGGCATAGAACCTAATAGTTCGAGGGACTTGGGGGTGGTTGAATAAAGAATCGGAACAAAATTAGGACTTTAGCGTAAAAAGCGAGGCATTGATTAGGGGGCGAACTCCCTAATATACGTAATACAAATATACGAATATAGAAGTTCGTTACGTAAGTTAATTCGTAAAAGTCAGAAAATTTTTTTTGAGAAAGCCATTTAGTAAAAAAAAGTAAAATTAATGTGCAAATTTCGTTTTAATATTCATGTACGGTGAGCCAAAATCAAAGCTGCATTAATTAAAAGAGATCAGAAATTAAATAAAAAAAAAAAGTTTTTTTTAACTGAAAGTAAGGAGCTATATTAAAACTTACAACGAACAGAAATTATTCCGTATATGAAAGGGGTTGTCCCCTCCTCAACGCCTCGCTCTTTACGCTAAAGTTTGACTCTGTCTCACAACTTTATTTTTTAAAACAATAGGTACTCCTCAGTTACCGGTATTATGTAAACTAGCTACAATATAAATGAAAGTTCCAGTGCTAGAGAAAAAGGGTTGTTTTATTGTTTTGTTGGCCGTCCGTATACCCCCTAAGAATTTTTGCGTACCCCCAAGGGGTACACACACCACAGTTAGAGAACCACTAGTGTAGAGAACCACATATAAATGACACTGTAAAATCATTGTCTCTAGAGCTGCTTCATTTTATATAATGGCGTCAAATCTAAATAAAAAGTGCACCATTGGAATCAGCATGGTCGAAAACCTTTTGAAGGATAATTAGGCTACAGTCCCCTACCTTGAACACCAAGGAAAATGACTTTGCATGTGTAGCACTGATCTGTCTCCCTTTTTTTTTCTTTTTTTTCTCTAGAAGGGCTAGGGGGTGGCCAGAGCATCATAGAGAGGTGTGTAATAGCTCATTCGAAAGAGAATTAAATTTGTAAGTGCCCTTTTTAAGTGACCGAAAAGATTGGAGGGCAAATAGCCCCCTCTCCACAGGCCTCCTCCCCCCAACTAGTCCTGTAAAAATTTTGAGATAGCCATTTTGTTTAACATAGTTCAAAGGTCCAATATATATGGTTTTGATGATGATATGGCCCTCCATAGTCCCTGGGGAAGGGCTGTATGTGGTTTCGGGCGTATCGATATTCCGCGTATCGGTATCGTACGTATTGGTATCGCTTGTACCGTATCGGGAATATCGGTATCCACTGTTGTTTTTTTTTCCAGTCATTTTCTAGGCTCATTTTTTTTTAAGCTTGTCCCAGCAAGGTATCATTGTTGCAGCGGCAGCTACAACTTAGTAAAGAGTGAACCACAGCCCATAGTAACCAAAAGTTAAACAACGCGTTTTGAAAAAACTGCCCGGTGAAAAAAAAATTCCCATCTGACCATGACTCAGGAACGTTAAATATTATTTTAGTTTGTCTTCAAAGTGAAAGTTTATTGCGAAAAGAAATTTATGGTGATTTTCGAAAAAAGCCTCAAATCCCTCGGAAATGGCGTCAGATCAAAATGAAAATGGAATCAAAATGGTCAAAACCTTGTACAGGGAAGTTACAGTCCCCCTCCCTGAACAACAAGGAAAATCCCTTTTTTGCATCGGTAGCACTGATCTGTCTCACTTTTTTTTTTTTCAGCAGGTCTAGCACGCTACTACAACATCATAGAGAGATTCTTAATGGCACGTTCAAAAGCTGCTTCTCATATCTATGTGCTTTTTATAAATTCTGCCATCTGCAAGTGTTATATGGCACAAAAATGGCACTTTCTGTGCTATTTCTCAAAGGGTTTCACCGTAAATAGGCTATTTCAATCAACACGGTTTGAACTTCAAGAATAGTTTGAAGTTTCTTGAATATTTAGCCATTAGCCATTTATATATATATATATATATATATATATATATATATATATATATATATATATATATATATATATATATATATATATATATATATATATATATATATATATATATATATATATATATATATATATATATATATATATATATATATATATATATATATACTGATATTCAGTCCTGAAGTCTTAGTGATTTTGGATCTATTAAATTAAAAAATAGAGTTAACATCTAAAATGTATATCAGCCCCATTTTTATTAGTTTCTGCTCGTTTTGAGTTTAAATCGGTTATTTATTGTAATTTCTTTTCGTTTTGGGTCTCGTTTAATTATTTGTTGAGATTTATGGTAGTTTCTTGCTTGAAACATTATTTTGCTTATTTCTGCTCATCTTTTGTTTATTATGGCTCTTTACCTTTCCTTTAAAAAAAAGTTATTTTGAGGAAAGTTGTTCGAAAATTAATTTCTGTTCGTTTTTTATTGATATAGTCGTTTTCATTGGTCAAGAAAAGAATTTTTTTAATATTTATGATTTTTGTCTATAAGAATTAATATTTTTTCTTACTATCCATATGTTGGACATAATTTTTCATCAGTTTTTAAAAATATACCCCCTAACAATATTTTAACAATATACCCCCTTTCGACGATTAATAACCTACCCTCCTCAACTTTCCCTGAAAAAAATAAAATTTAATACACTATTATGCTCCTAAGACATTTTATCTGTGTTAATTTAATAACCTGGATGCACTTATACCCTTTTCATTTAGTTCCATAGTAGGAGCCGAAGTAGCAATAGTAGTAACCCTGAAAGTTTCAACAATACAGTCAGTCGTCCTTGTGATATTGCTGAGACGTATTATTGCCAAAAAGCATACACATAGTGCCTTCAGATCTAGTTTTAAAGCAACAAATACTTCCCTTGGAAGCTTCTACTTTATACCCTATTCCAGCCTCAAGATATATAGCCTGGATGTCTTGACAATCTGGTCTATTTTGACAACCTGGGTGAACGTGAGCTATTTTGATTTAGTTCAATAGTAGCAGTAGTAGTAATAGAAGTAGCAGCAAAATCAGTTGTAATATTGATAGTCCTGGAAGTTTCGGCCTAATACCCTCAGACAGTGGTTCTCAAACTTATTTAGACACCGTACCCCTTTAAACCCACAAAACATTTTAGGTGACCCCTTCTCAGTTACCAATACTAAGTTAACTATGCCGTCCTAGAGTTAAAGGGTTGTTTCATGGCTCTCTATTTCAGTAAAAAAGTGGCTGTGCCACATTAAAGTGCTGATTTGGCCATTTCAGCCTATGAAACGTTAATATAATCAAAACCAAAGCCGGGTGAATTTCTGAGATAGCCAACGATCCGAAGTTTAACGATCCGAAAATTTGATGTTAAGTCCACCTATCGCAGACTTAATCCTAAATGCACTGGCGGATCGAGGAGAGGTCGGGGGGATATTTTTTCTGGCACTGTCATTTTGTGTTATTTTTTCTGTTTTTGACTCTTTGGTACTTATGTGTTATACCGACCACACTTTGTTCTAAATCTATAATGATATTAACTTAAAAAAAATAGTTTTTTTTTAACTGAAAGTAAGGAGCGACATTAAAACTTAAAACGACCAGAAATTATTCCGTATACAAAAGGGGCTGCCCCCTCCTCAACACCTCGCTCTTTATGCTAACGTTTGTATTGTTTTAAAAAATAAAGTTGTGAGACAGAGTCAAACTTTCGCGTAAAGAGCGAGGCGTTGAGGAGGGGACAGCCCCTTTCATATACGGAATAATTTCTGTTCGTTTTAAGTTTTATTGTCGCTCCTTAGTCTCAGTTAAGAAAACTTGTATTTTTTAGTTAATTTCTGAAAGTTTTTGAATTAATACCGCTTTAATTTTGGCTCACCGTACATGAATAGTTAAAACGAAATTCGCATATTAATTCTCCTTTTTTTGACTAATTGGCTTTCTCGACATTTTCTTCTGACGTAACTTACGAATTAACTTACGTAACGAATTTCTATATTCGTATGTTTTCATTACGTATATTAGGGAGTTCGCTCCCTAGTCAATACCTCGCTCTTTACGCTAAAGTTCAAATTTTGTTCAAATCACATACCCCTGAATCACAAAGGCCTGTTAATTAGAGTAGATAGCTCTTTTGAAAGTACTAAAAAAAACTTTAGCGTAAAGAGCGAGCTATTGACTAGGGGACGAAACCCATCATATACGTAATAATTTCTGTTCGTTTTAAGTTTTAATGTTGCTTCTTACTTTCAGTTGAAAAAAACTTGTTTTTTTATTTAATATCTGATCGGTTTTTAAATAGTGTTGGGAAACCTGGCGCCTCCTTCATAGAAATGTCTTGTCCCCCAAGGAAATATCCCCCATGGAAAGATCCTCCCCCGTAACCCCTACTCTGGCCCCTACCCCCCTCTAGAAAAAAATCCTCCTGAAAACGCTTGTATACTTCCCAATAACCAATGCTATATGTAAACAATGGGCAAAGTTTATAACTTGCAGCCCTTCCCCCCGGAACAGTGGGGGATTAAGTCATCCTCAAAGACATATTAATTAGATTTTAGACTATGTTGAACAAAATGGCTATCTCAAAATTTTGATTGGGTGACTTTGGGAAACATATGAGCGTGGGAGGGGGCCAAGTTGCCCTCCAATTTTTTTGGTTACTTAAAAAGGGCATTATAACTTTTATTTTTCGTTCAAATGAGCCCTCTCATGATATTCTAGAACTGCTGGGTCAATGCGATCACCCCTTGAAAAAAATAAAACAAAAAAACAAATAAACACGCATTCGTGTTCTTTCTTCTGGCACAAAAAAAGTTCTATGACTTTTAGGGGTTGTTTCCCCCTTTTTTCGAAAATAAGACAAATTTTGTCAGGTTTGCCCTTAACTTTTGATCGGTAAGACTAAACTTGAATAAACTTATATATTTGAATTCAGCATAAAAATATGATTCTTCTGATGTATCCGTTGGTATCAAAATTCCGTTTTTTAGAGTTTCGGTTACTATTCAGCCGGGTCGCTCCTTACTTACAGTTCGTTACCACGAACTGTTTGACAGGTTTTCTGTGTCCATTCGGAGATAATCAGCTTAGAATGAGCGAGATAAACGGTAACTATGCAGGTATATTTTAATTAAATATTTGATATTTAATGGCTAAATTAGGATGCTGAATATTGTGGGCTATCGAAATTTTATCCGACCTCCCAGTTGCCTCTTCTTCTGTGCTAAAACTGATGAACCTACTTTACCTGTGACCGCTGTGATTAGTAGATGATTCCTCTCGGCATTAGGGCATGTGAAGGATTATATGTGATCGACAATGGGAAATGATATTCATTAATCTCATGATCATGACCGTTGAAAAAGAGGAGAAACTGGATTTAGATAGATTAGTCGACGATTCATCCAAACAGTGAAGTCGCCGGAACCCCCAGTTATTAGTATGTTTGCTCAGAATTGTTCAGTTGTTAGTATCTTCATTAAAAAATTATAAAAATCCTTGCACCTCCTTCTTTTTCGTGAATTGGCGCCACTAAAAGGCCACCAACTTGGGATCTTGCTACGTTGCTACGTTGCTACCAAATGCTACGTTGCTACCAAATGCTACGTTGGATCGGTGAGGCATGCGCCCCATGTTGGGAATCACGAGTCTAGGGCTAAACGGAAGGCGCATCGTCCGCAATTGGGCTGGGAAGATGTCATAAAGGAAGATTTAAATGAAATGGGAATTTGGAAGGGTTTAAAGAGGCTTTGAATAGATGGGGATGGAGAAGGAGCGTGCGTAGCTGTGTTGGCCTTAGGAGACTTGGTGCTGTGTTGAATTATTAGTAGTTGCAGCAATAGTAGTTGTGAAATTTGCCCATTGTTTACGTATAGCGTTTGTTATCGGGAAGAATTCGGGTATTTGGGGGGGGGGGGTATTTTCTGCTGTAGGTGGGTTTCCACAGAGACAATTTTTTGTGTGGAGGGACGTTTCCGGGGGAGTGCTACCCAGGGTATATTTTAAACTGGGTGAATTTTACTATACAAAATTCTTTTTATTTGTCTAACTTTCTATTTGCCGACTCAATTTTGCATGTGGAGATGTTGCATGAAAATTGTCGGGGGGGGGGGGGGGGGGTTCAACGGGGTTGGAATTGACAGGACTATTTTTCCGTTGGGGGAGGATTTTTTGCGAGAGATTATCCATGGGGGAATTTTCCCTGGGAAAAATTCTCCATGGTACTATTTTCCACGGGAGTATCTTCCCAATGATGAGGATTTCCGGGGAAAATTTTCCGCAGAAGGGGGGATTTTCGGTATAATTTAAAAAACGATTTGAAATAAGTCATTTCAAATAAAAGCATGTAAAAGAGAATTTTTCAGACGGATTCTTCCGCAAGAAATTTTACGGGGTAATTTTCAGCGAGGATAAAATTCTCCGAAGGGAATGTACCGGGAGGGGATATTTTACGTCGGAGGAACTTTCCACGGAGGAGTTTCCCGTAAGGGGAGGAAATTTTAAATGGAGAGGGAACCAGATTTCCCGGACTTATTTGACAAACAATCAGAAATTAAATGAAAAATAAGTTTTTTCAACTGAAAGCTAGGAGCACATTAAAACTTAAAATGAACAGAAATGGTTCTGTATATGAGGGAGTTAACCACTGACTCGTTCTCAATACCTCGTTCTTTACGCTTAAGTTCGACTGATTTTACTAAATTTTTAAGAACGACTCATGAAATACAAGGGTCATTTAATTAGAATAAGAAGCTTTTTTAAAATTACTAAAAAAAACTCGAGCGTGAAGAGCGAGGTATTGAGTAGGGGGCACCCCTTCACATACGGAATAATTTTTGTTTGTCTTAAGTGTTAATATTGCTCCTTACTTTCAGTTGAAAAGAGTTTTTTTTTATTTATAATATTAAAGATGAACAAAATTGAATAAAAAACAAGTTTCTTCAAATGAAAGTAAAGAGAAAATTAAAAATTAAACAAACAGAAATCATTCCATATATAAGGAAGACGATCCCTCCTTACCTTTCCCCACCTTAGGTTAAAGTCGGAGTTTTTATTCAAATGTTTTATAAACAGATGCTCAAACGCAAAGGGAGCTAGAATGGGACAAAAAGTGATGTTTACACTGCATCAAGAAAAAACTTTTTAATGCACATTTCCTTTAAATAATGATACACATTTCCTAGATGGCGCCAGGCTATGTCGGTTTAAGTTAAACCTTTCATACGAATATCTACCTCGGTGGCTAAGACTAGCGTAGAGAATGCAAAAAATAAAAAATATTAGCCAATTACATTTTTTGGGATGAGTTTTATTCAGCCTAAGGCAAGCAAAACAATTTGTGCTAATGAATTTATATGTTACTGTGAATGTCCGAAATCTGGCTAATGTCAACATTCACTAGCAAATTTCTGAAATTCATTTTTCTCTGCTTGGATTCAGTTCGCTTTGCGAGTCAGCTTTTTCAGTATTATGCAAGATATGATGGTAAAAGTTAAGATAGGTTAGGTTAGATTATGTTAGCTTATGTTAGGCTAGTTAGAATTAGTTATAAATATCAGAAATGAGTTAAAAACCTAACCTCAGCTAACTCAACATTACCAAACCTAACCGGTGATCATCAAACCTTGCATTAAACTGAGTAAGTTGACTGGCAACACTGACTAAATCCAAGAAGAAAAAAAGGTATTTCGAACATTCACCGATGAATGTCAATATTCACCAATTTCGGACATTTACGGTAGCATATACATGAACATTTGCTTGAATTTTTTTCTTTTTAGAACGAATGAAAAATGACAATTACAAAGGAATTCATAAGAAGAAAGAGGCCTGAAGGTTATGTTTATACTGCAGCTTTTCTCGAAGAAGAAACGAGCTCCAACATTGTCAGAGAAGGTAAGTTTTTAGCCATATCATTTTTGCAAGCATTCATTTCATTAAGGAGGTTATATGTCTACCATGTCTACCTGGTTCGCTAGTTTTTTGTGTCTACCAAGGGCTATTCATGGAAAGTTTTCGTTGGAGGTAGAGACCAGGCTGCAAAGTCCTTCTGGGGTAGTCTGAAGTTTGGAAAAACCCTTGATTTTGCTAGAAGTGTCCTGTTTCCACCAAAAAGGGCAACATTTTTAACTTTAATATCATGCTCTTAACTTTTAATTATACTTTTAATATTATTCTTTATATTAAAATTAAACTTATTGATTATTAACGAGCTATAAAATTAAATTATAAAATCTAAATTAATGTATAAAATTTAATTAACAGCAAATTTAATTATTAATTTAATTGTAATTATTATTTTAACTTTAATTATTAAAGTTAATTATTAAAATAAACTTTAATATTAAAATTAAATAAACTTTAAACTCTTAATATTATACTCTTTAATATTAATATTTACTCTTCTAAAGGAAGTTGTGATTCTCCCTGTCCTTTCAGGGGTATAATAAGCTCTCTTGTAATCATCTGGTCTGAGATCATAATGTAATGAATAATGACCTTCAAGAAGTCCCGGAAAATGATGGTCATTTTTTTCATTTTATCTCAATCAGTCAATCATTTATTGATGATAGAAGTTTCTATTATTTTTTACTCAGTTTTTTTTTTTGTACAAAAACGGCTAAGTGTTGTTTAGAAAGTTATGCTAAAGAAAACATTCACATGACGTTTAAAACTCAAATTGTTCTATTAATTACTTCACTAAAAGGTATTAATTTAAAAGGTATTTATTGATATTTTGATCAAATTGAGGCTTATAGCCTGTCCCTTCCAACGCAGAATGATCAACAAATAAACTAAACCATCTTTACTTGGCCTTTGTTTGGCTTTTGGTATCCTTACCTTCACAGTATTAGCTACTATACTATCTGTCTGTACGGTCTCATGCTGTATGTACTATACTATACCATCTTATTTTGGCTTCCATCATACCTTGATATCTCTGATTTTTTCCTATATGGTAACTTGCCTTTTTGCCATCACTTTTAGAGATAGTCAAAATTAGGTGCTTTGGTATTAAAAATTTGTATTCTTTATCGAAGACTGCCCCTATGAGTTTTTACTCGGTCCCACGGCCATGAGACAAAACATTAAAACTGGAACTTTGAAAATACTCATTTACAAACGGATAAGATTCAACTGACTTCCAACTAATTTAAAGGAGAAAACATTTCCTGAAAGTTTCAACTCAATCCCTCAGCTATGAGACAAAACAGGGCCAGACTTTAACAAAACCAACCAAGGCCGTATCCAGGGAAGGGCTAAGGGGTTGGAACCCCCCTCGAAATTTTTGCCCGACTTCATGTATTTCTTTTTTTTTGTAGCCCCCCCCCCCCCCAACAAAAATCTTTTTGTAACCAACCAGGATTAAAAAAAAAATCCTGGATACGGCCCTGAAACCAACACAAAACAAAAACGCGATTCTAATTTCCAAAAGTCAACAAGCTTCCAAAATTCCAGAATAAAGATTATGAGCGTTTAAGGCACTATTGAATTAACTGTTTATTTTTTCTTATTCATTATTACAATGGTATACATTAAACCATTTTGTTTTATTATTGAAGACATGGAATTTCAACCATCATGTCACTTATGCCTTATAATAAGGCAATCAAGTTCATATTTTGTCTAAGCTGTGAAATCTATGTGAAATTTAGAGTAAATATATATCATTCAGATTTATTTTTATCAAAACAATTTGAGCTTTATTAGTTTGACTTTCAGCTTAATCTAAACGATAATGCTATAAACCGAATTTTCATTTTGAATTCATTTAATAGCAAAAGTCCTAGATTCCACGACTTTACTTAAAACATTCAGCGCTCTGTTGTGTAAGTCTTCTATTTCTTTTTTTTTTGTTTATTTTGTTAATGCTTGTATGCTGAATATACTGATTTATGTGCAGTGGGTTTGTGTTGGTGTTGTATTTAGCATTGAGATACTCTTTGCAAGACCTTTATCTTAATAAAGTCCATGCTGCAGTTTCAATTTGTGACTGTTTTTTAAGTTTCAAATGTGTTTTTTAATTACAACGTGAGAATTAATTCCGGAATATTTCCGGGTTAATTCATAATTTCAAAACTAATCGTTGAAATTTCTGGTGTGTCAACATCCACAGCCCTATCCAATTTAAGGATAAATTTTTCCTTCGTGATTAAAACTCAGTAAGTATTCTGTTCCAGCATTCTTGCGCTCACGAGACGGGGTCTTTTGCAATAGAGCTTACCTTCTTAGAAATAATCCATTTTTTGTTCTCTATATGGTATTTTTTTTGTGATTTAGTATTAGATTTTTAAATAGATTAAAAGCATAAACTAAACGGTTTACCTATGTTTAAAAGTTTTGTAAAATGTTGTGATACATCTTAATTTTTTTCTTCCTGTGGCTAGTCCAACGTGATCAGAAGTATTTAGACTCTTTGCAGGCTTTTTGTGATAAGCCTTAAGGCCACAAAGCAATGTCTATGAGAACAACTAGATTTAACTCAGGACTCCTGGAAAAAAAATATACCGTTTCGAACACTACTACATTAGTATATACCATCTATTGAATTTGCCGAGGCCCCCGTACCAAACAGGTTGTGTGTGTACTTTCAAGTAATTGGGTTACCAGGCTCATTTGCCTATTACAATGAGCCCTACATGGCTTGGCAGACATGTTTTTTTTTATTATGGCATCGATTTTTTGTGTGTCAATCGATTAGAGAAAGTTGTTGACTAGTCCAATATAATAACTTGATTGGTCGGTTTTCTAAAAAAAAAAAAAAAAAGAACTTGTCATGCTACAATGTAATTAATTTAAAAAAAAAACCGATATAATGTCCCCACACTGCATTCCAATTTTCATAATGCATTAAGACATTGTTTATAGTACACCATATATTTTTAACTTTTGAAAACAATAGATTTGTCTATTTTCAGTGTGAGTACACTTTTCATTCTTTTATTTCCCCAAAAAAAATAAAGAAAAACGTTTTACTAGTAAATTTAAATTTCAGAGGGACAGCCCCAAATCAGTTGTTTATCATTCAGAAATAAAGCTTTTTCCTAACATAATGTATTTGTCTGCTTTGAATGAAAAGCTTGCGTGTTACAAAGAGTGTGAGAGTTTTTTTGAGGGGAGGGGGTTAAATTTCACAGGCTCTTGCTATAAACGGGGTTTGTCTAATTCCGATGTCACAGCGGAGGACTTGGGGAAAAAATAAGGGTGGGCGGGGGGGCCTAGAGGCCCTCCATTTTTTTTTGGGGTGACTTAAACAGGACATTAGAACTTTTAATGTCCGTTTGAATGGGCCTCCAGATAGGATCTTTTAACTTCTAGAGTAGGGTTCTCTGATGGTGTGACTTTCATTAAAGTTCTATGAGTTTTAGAGGGTGTGTTAACAATATTTCGACATAAAAGAGCATTTTTCTCTTGCACAAAGTTTTTGATCGGTCTATCGAGACCTTATTAAAATGATATATTTTAAACAGCTATGTTTAGCTATTTCCTCTAAATTTTTTTATTTTTTGAAAAAAAAAAAAGTTGTTATAAAATGTAAAAATATAGCGTAAATATAGATGAGATTTTGAAGGGGACCTTCCCCCTTCATCTATGTAATTAATTCTTTTATTTTTAATTACTCACCTTAATTTAAGTTTAAAAAAAAAAACTTTTTTTTTTATTTTATTTATGATCGTTTTTTAGTTAATGTATCTTTTATTTGCACAAAAATTTTACTTTTCTTTTAATAAATGAATGTCTTTACAAATTAAATTATATATTCATGTATTTTTCTTCGACTGAGCCATGCTAATTAACTTTTCCACTTCTTAAATTTCTATTTATGTCTACATTTGATTGAAATCTGATAGTTTTACTTGACTGTCACATGCAATTCTTCTCCATATTGTTTAATAAGGAACGCAAATACTGCTTTTTAAGTTTGAATTTACAAATACAGTCACGGAAGCATGGACGTAGGAGGGGGGAGGGTGGAAGGAGGGAGGAGCAGTTTATAAAAGGCCCTCCATCTCACTATCAAAACCACTGATTTTGAAATCAAGATGTTTTTTACACTACTTTATATGTCTAACATAAACTGAATTATTTTCCAAAAACACAAAATGCATTTTTGATAAATGCTAAATTTTTTTCTTTTTTTTTTAAAGGAAGAAGAGACGTGCAATAATCCCCCTTCGGAGAAGAAAACGAGATATGACGAACCTTCGTTAATACAGACCGCAAGGGCGTCTTTTATCAAATTCGCTGGAAAAGTTACACGCCATCTGGACCATCCATCGAGCACTCAACTTATAGTGACAGAGCCCTCTGACCCCTGCGTTAGCTCCATGGCAACTGGAAGGAAGTTGAAAAGGGAATGGACTACTTTATACAATGTCTCAGCTCAGCCTACTGAAGAATGTGAGCTCGACCCCCTTCAAGTTTTGCAAAGGAGTTCAGATATAGAAGTCCAGTCATAATTTTTAAGTATATACATAATTTTTTTTCTATCCCTAGTTTCAAAAATAAGACAAAAGTTTCTCAGGCACATAGCTTTTTATTAGTTAAAAAAAAAAATTAAAATTTGTTTCTAAGAGATTTAATTTTATTTTATAAATCAAATTATCAATATATATATATAAAGGCGTGCTTATATGCATTTCTATAAAATAAAAAAATAAAAAAATTACATTGTAAATTCTAACCAAGATATATTCTAATGCAATAATTCATTTTAAACAAAAAAAACAATTTGCTAATTAAAGCTCGGCAATCAACCCTTAAAATTATATTATTTCGCTAAAAACATTTTAATTGTATCAAATCGTCCCATCGCTTTGAATTGTAAATGGGTTTCCTGTGACAGGAAGAAGGTTTTAGTAATCTCCAATTATGGTTTTCACATACGAAGAAAATATTATTATTTTGAACCAACTCAGTCAATTATTCTCGTTTTTGAAAGGTTCAAGAAAAGAATTTGAGACTGTTCTATTTAAACAGTGTTGTGGAGTCCGATACCTCCTCAACTGGGAAAGGGTTTCAATCCTCCTACCTCGACGGAAGCTCCCGGGTCCCAAGGGTTCTCCCAGGGAGGGGGTTGGGGAGGGGCGGGGGTCTCTAAAAAGGACCATCCAACATTTTAATAGTTGATATGGATGGAAAAAAAAGTTCTTCTCTCTTACATGTATTTATTTAGCCCAGGTCTAAAAAATCCGTTGGCAAAAGACAGAGGAAAATACGGATTATTGAGAAAGTAACAACACCACCAACCGTCGACATATGGAGTTCGTGTCCTTTAACCGAAACCGAGGAGCGAGTTTTCCTACCGCATACGGCGTCAGTCGAACAATGGTCAAATTTCATTGACAGTAATGCTGAAGACGTTAAAACAATCTAATTTGAAGAAAATTTTTAGTTTTTATATAAAAAAAAAAAAAATTTGGAATAAAAACATCTATTTTTCTATCCCTCTCTTTTCATAAATAACACTAATAATAGTAATAATAAAGTGCAACGACAAAAAAAAAATATATATTTTTTAACATTTTAATTTTAAATTATGAAAGAATTGAGGCGATGTAACTTTTTTTTTCTTCTTCTTTTAATTGTTCAGGTGGTGGTGGGAACAATGACTATGAGAAATTGACAAAGTTTATTAACTATAAAAAAAAAAAAAAAATGGTTATTTTACATAAAAAATAAAACTTTTTTTTTCTACAGATTAAAAATATAGCACTCCCAGTGGCACCATCGAGTGATGAAGCAGGTATATTTACTGTACCAATTCTGTCACCACCAGTAGAGTTCAGGGATGAACCTACACTGGTTCTAGATAATATGGAGTGGCATGAGGGTTTCCTTAATGATGTGTGTGGGGAAATGATCAGCCTGGATGACTTAATCTGTGATATTGACATGCTTGAGGACCCAGAGCGGGCTAATAGTTTCATGTTTGAATATTTAGATGATGCTACAAGTAAATCTGACCCGTGTCCTTATAATGAAATTCCATCAGAGGACAATACAGGCTGGCTCGATCAATTGTCTCCAAACACCTTGGAACATGTACTAGGAGACCTCATGTCACATCCCCCCAATGTGATTGAACAGACTGGGAGTGGTGTTATTGACGATTCCCTGTCACCCTCCTCCACCATTCCGCTTAATAGTAGTAGTAATACAACATCAGCTCATTTTTCCGGGGGCATTTTTAATGAGAACTTTATAATTAGTGAATTGAGTCCTGAACAAACAGGGTCAGGACATGAAAATAGTGCTAAGTCCCCGGAATTGCCTGATTTTTATCTGTTAGAATCTGCTCTAAACCATTTGCAAACATATAGGGTAGATTTTAGCCTTCCCGAGGAAAACGCTGGCAATATTTAAAATGACCCCGTTAAAAATATACATCGATTTCACCACCGATTTCAATCAATTATTCATCTCAAGATACCGACAGGGGGGGGTCGGGGGGCAATTCACTCATCTTTGAATCAAAAAGTGTATTTACAAAAGGGGACATCCGGGGATCTTTTTTATGTTCATTTTTCAACAGGCAACCAGACTTTCTACCCAGGTCTAAACAATTTTGAAGACAACTTTTTCAGCTGGGTAAATAAACTAATTTCAACTTTGGATACATTTAATGAGAGGGGTAGTGGGTCCACAATTTTATACATTGAACGCATGGATCTGAATCTCAGTAGATTTAAAAAAACTTTATTTTAAGGGGTGGGAGGGGTAAAGAAATAAAATGCCACCCAGATTTGTCGGCTACAGGAGGAGTTCAAGGTTTCAATTTTGACACTGGACTTCAATGCTTTAAGTATGCAATTTTAGCAGCAGCCCATAAGACATTATATAATGAGTCAAAAATTAAAAATCTCTACAGAGTGGATCTTACGTTTTGAAAAATTTTAAATATATTATTTTTCTTTGGTTTATTGGTAATAGAGAGGTTTTAATTTACCTAATTAAGAATTGTCTAAACAGAACAGAAAATTCTGGGAGGGGGGTGGGGTGGACTACAAAATGAAACAAACTACGTTACTGGGGGAAAAAAACAGCTATAATAGGATGTTTATACTCAGTGAGGACGCCGACGGTGAACTATGTTATAATTTTTATGTGTGATTTACGAACCCCCCAAAGATATAAATTCTTATGGTCGTTTTTTACCCGTTACTGCGATAAGTCGACTCCTATCTCAAGGCAAAAAATTTGGAGAACGCTTCTATTGCCCCATGTGCCTTTCCTCATTCACATCTGAGCGAACGTTTTCAGATCACATGGGGCATTGCAAAATTCATGGAAATCAAAGAATAGAAATGCCGGCAGAAGGCAAAGACATTTTACAATTTAAAAATTTTCAAAATTCTCTTCTGCAATCTGATAAAGTGTCTTTAGATTGTGAAACAAGACTGGTTGAGGTATCATACCCATCAATTCCAAATATAGTCAAGGAACACAAGCTAGTTGCATGTTCCTCTGCGCACGCACGTCGCGACGCCAACCATAAAACGCAATGGGAGAAGCTTTTTTTTACAAAGGGCGAGGAGGGCAGTATGGAAAAGTTATTGGTTTCTTTAATAAAAACGGCAAACAGGGCAATTTTACGATTACGTCATACTAATTATCCAAAGACATTGTCAGATAAAGAGCAACTGGCGTTGGAAAAGGGAACAATTTGCTTGGTGTGTAGGGGTGCCCTTGCCCCAAAAGACGCGGTGCAGGACCAAAATCACCTTATTGACCCCAATTCAACGGGAAAAAGTAACTTTCGGGGGTGGGCTCACAATTTGTGTAATTTAAAAATTAAACAACAACTTTTTCTACCGGTTTTTATACATAACTCTAACTACGATCTGAAGTTTGTGCTACCTGCATTGGCACATCTTCAAAGAAATGGAACAGTGGATGATGATGATGATGCTGACGCATGAGTGATAGACAGCTTTACGTACAAAATCATACCTAAATCCGCGGAAAAGTTGCTTGTTTTTGAATTTATGTGGAAATTTGTTGAAGCCGGTGTTGAGTACACGAATAAAATTCGCTTTTTAGATTCCTACAGTTTTTTCCCCAAATCATTGAGCGAATTAATTCAAGTGCAGAAAAACGATGACGGCAGCAATGCTTTCCCCTTCTCAAGCAACAATTTCCAAATGATTTATATGATTTGTTAACGGTCAAGGGCATATATCCTTATGATTATTATTGTGCCATGTCGAGATTCACCGAGGAGGCTATTCCTTGTATTGAATCGTTTTACGACAGTCTTCACGATCGTAGTTGCATCCTCGAGGAATACAGTTTTGCTAAAAAAGTTTGGGCAGAGGGGGGGTGTAAAAATGGATTTGACTACCGCAAGCTGTATTTGTCGAGTGACGTGTTAACTTTGTTAGACATTATGTGTAAAAATACGGATAAAATCTATGAGGAGTTTAATATTGATTTGGGTTATTATTATTCTTCGCCTCATCTAGTGATAGACCTCATCCTGAAAATTAGTGGGGAAAAAATTGGGCTAATTACTGACATTGATCAGCATCTGTTCATCGAAAGGTCAATGAGGGGGGGGTTTGTTTTTCACGGAGACCGTATCTTGGAAACCGATCCAACGGGAGAGAAGACGGGGACAAAATCAAATGCAGTTTTCCTCGATATGAATTCTCTCTACCCCTCGGCCATGTCCCATTATACACTACCTTGCGGCGACTATAAATGGCTCAGTGACCCTCAAGCTCCCCATTTCCCCAACATTGACGATGACAGTGTTGAGGAGAATGGACCGGTTGGATGGTTTTTTGAAATTGATGGAGAGATACCAGTCGAACTTCACGAGTCATTAAAGGATTTCTTTGTTCCGTGCATCAATAAACCTTTGACTATGGAATCTTTGATCCATTGCAATAGTATTATAGTCAAAATTTACTGAGTGCACTGTAGGACATAAGAACAAAAATTTTCTTATGAACTACTGACGAAAAAAAACATAGTTTATAATAAAGTGTAGAGAAAAATTATTTTCAAAAATTTGTTCAAATTAACAAATACTAACAGAACACTCGAGTTTAGTCAAAAACCCTATCTGAAAACATTTGTTGACACTTTTGTCGGAAAACGTTCTGCAGCACAGACGAAAGCTGAAAAAGAAATTTATAAACTCATTTTAAATTCGGCTTTCGGCAAAATGTGTGAGAGTGTTCGCAATAGGAATCGTTGTGACGTCGTGACCGATCCAGAACAATGTGCACGAATTATTGCCGATCCCAATTACGCTTCCTTTACAATCATTGGTCCGGACATGGTACTTTTGAATAGGAAAAAAAGACGCATTGTCCTGAATAAAAATATTGCTGCAGGCAGTGCTATCTTGGAGATCTCAAAAAAGCTCATGTTGGAATTCTACTACAATGTGGCTAGGGTACAGTGGCCGGAAAAGGGGCAAGTAGAGGTCTGCTACGGTGACACGGATTCTCTACTGTTAAAAGTGAATAACTCAAATCTAATTGATGATTTGGCGAACGGTGAAATTTTCAGTTCACGGATGGACTACACCATTTGGAATGGTGATGTTAACCCAGAGCAAGTGAAACGTCGGACGCCCAATCAGCTTTTATTTTTTAAATCAGAAACAGGTAGCAACTTGATTTCCAGTGGTATGTTTGTTGGTCCGAAGGTGTACTTTATACAGACATACGACGAGGAAATCAAGAAACGTTGCAAAGGAGTACCCACGCGCTTTGTGGACAAGAATTTCGACATGAACATTTATAGGAATTGTATTGTTGAAAATACAATTCCAAGAGCCAAATTGTTGGCAATTCGTTCATTGAACTACAAGAACTATACTGTAAATGTAGAGAAAATAGCCATGAGTACTATGTCCGACAAGATCTATGTCTGTCAAGATGGTGTGACCACCCTCCCCCTTGGACACTATTTAACTTCAGACCGGATTGAATGTACTGCCCACAGGGAAAGTCTCGGTTTAAATAAAGTCCTGTAACTAATTTCCTAAAAACCTTTGGGGGGGGGCCTCGCGGCCTTTGGGGGGGGGGGGGCCTCGCGGCCCGGGGGGGCGGCCGCCGCCAGCGCGGGGGGCGCACCGTCACCAAAGTTATCTTTTTTTTTGGACTTAGAGCAGATTTTTTTTTTTCAAGTGCCATCTCTAATTTAATGTTTTTTTTTTCTCTATAAACAAAAAAAAAATGTGTGTTTTCTCTCTCTTTGTCATTATATAAATGTTGCTGTTTTATTTTTTTATTATAAATAAATTTAAAAAAAAAAAGTGTATTTTTTAAATTGCTCTATCTAATTTAATGTTTTTTTTCTCTCTATAAATAAACAAAAAAAGTGTTTTTTTTTATCTGTGTGTATACCTATGTAAATGTTGTTGTTGTTGTATTTTTAATTATAAATAAATTAAAAAAAGTGTATTTTTTTTTCAATGTATTGTTACTTTTTTTTATGTGCATATAATAAAAGAAAAAAATATGATTCTTTATTCATCTTTGTCTATGTCTTTTTCTTCTTGAAGAACAGAGTAGTAGTAGTAGTAGTAGTAGGGAAATTATTTAGTCATTAGACAATTAGAGTCTACAGTTAGTTGTCCAGGTGAACTGTTGAAAGGAACATGTATCAATTTAAAACACCGTTCAGATCGTTTCTTTGTGGGCCCTCAATGTCGGGCAAAACAACACTCTTAAATAAAATAATTAAAAATTGTAATAAAATGTTTGCGGAAAAGCTGAAAAAAAATCTACTATTGCTATAGTATTTGGCAGGAGTCATACAATAAAATAAAATCAATTGCTGCCACCATCACCACCATGGGATCGATGAAGATACAGTTCATACAGGGACTTGATGTTTTCAACATTATTGAACCAAGCTCTTGGCTAATCATTGACGATCTGGCTGAATCCATTGAACAATGGCCCCAGGAAGTGCTGCAATTGTTCACTGTTCGCTCTCATCATGAACAGATTTCCACTACTCTGGTTCTACACAATCTCTTTCATCAGAGCAAATGTATGCGAACACTTGCTTTGAACTGTACCTACTATATCATCTACAGAGTTGTTCGTGATTCAAGCTCGCTAATAACCCTCAATAAACAAATCTATCCAGGAGCCCCTCAAATTCTGCTCTCAGCATAGAATCAGGCAACTAATAAACCCCACGGCTATATCCTATTGGATCTTAATCAAAATACACCCGAGGATCTGCGTGTAGTCACAGATATTTTCGACAATGAAATTACAGTATTTCTCCCGGTGAACACTAAAAAGAGCTATTACTCGATATCATGATAATAAATAAAATAAATGAAAATATACATTTTTTTTCAGTTCTAAGCACTATAAACAATCCGTTTAGGTAAGCAATATTCAACCACGTGATAGGAACTGATATCAGTCATCTCTTATCCGATATTTGTGTAAATTTGACAGAGGGTCATGTTCTACTGCCAGAAGTAGTTAATCAACAGGCAAAGCAACATCATTCCATTGTATGTACATGGGCCTCTAAAAAGAAATGAAAGAATTTTAAAAGGAAATGACTTCTTCAGGCGGGCGGTAGCTTTTTCACACATTTACTGCCAATAATTGCAGGACTTGTAAACAGTTTTCTCTAGTGAGAATGGCAAAACCCTATAAATTGACTCCAATAGAACTCGCTCTCTCACCCGTCGAACACTTTGAGGATAATCTGAGTAAATTCCTCGACAATGAAACTATTGATGATGATAAAAAACTGATTTTACTTCAAGATGCAATTCGCCGAGTGGACAAACACTATCGATCAAAGCCCACTGCTGCTGCTGCTGACCCCAAAAAAGAATCATCTTCTCAAGAGTCTCCTGCTGCTGCTGCTGGAACACAATTAAAGAAGGAGGAATTGAATTCAATTGTATTGAAAATTGGAAATCTAATGCCCCACTAATATGTTGAAAATTTTACACGACTCATAATCTATCTTTTGGTAAGTGATCAACTTCATGTTGAGAGCAATGGGGAAAGTATTATATTTCAGGGCAAGAGCTATAATCTACTTGATTTAATGTATGAAATGTTTATAAATCGTAAAGGACTATTATCTTTTGACACTCGTCTATACAACTTTCTAAATACATTAAACTTACCCAAAAGTCTTATTGGCAATAGACAAATTCTATAAAATCTAAATGAACGTGCATCATCATTATAATCAATATTAAAATATGAACTTGAAGAAGAATATTTTAAATCAATTTTGGAAAATACTAGCACAACGCTGATAGCTAGACAAAAGCGAAGACGTATCACGTCAACGTCCCCACCACCAGCAGCAGCCAGTATTCAAAAGGGTAGTGGACGTTACACAACGTGTTTAGGTTCAAAATGGCTGAAGTTCTGAAAGATGCTTATGAAAATATTGGAGAGGCGGGGAGTTTAAGTTCCCCCATAACTCTTTCCAAAGTCACGGGTGTTCGCACAAAAATTTTACAAGACTATCTACAAAATGAACCAAGTTACACTCTGCATAGAAATCATAGACTTCGTGCCAATCAATATCGAAAAACTAAAGCATTTTACCCATTGGATATAATGCAAGCAGATTTCCTGACTCTAGATGAGCTTCAAAGACGCCACAATACACCGTTCAAGTACATTCTACTTGCAATCATTGTTTTTAGTCGCTATGCATATGCAATTTCATTGCGATCAAAGAGAGGTGTTGAAGTTGCTCAAGCCATTGAAAGTATTCTCCAACAGGATTGATATAAAGAACTTAAAACGGATCGCGGTTGTGAATTTGTTAATCCTCATGTTGCAAAAGTACTAGAGAAGTATAATACACTGCTCTATCATACGCAAAGTCCTATAAAGGCTGCATTGGCCTAATGATTGATAAGAACTATTCGACTTTTAATTTGAAGATATTATACATTAAAAAATACGTCTGCTTTTATTCATGATCTAGATAAAATCATGTTGATTTATAATCAACGACCTCATCGAACATTGTCCAGCTCTACACCAATTGAAGTTCATCATTCTTATCATAATAAAACATACACCTTTCAAAAGACTGTGTCCACATTATACAAAGCCAAGAAGAAGAAAAATAAATACCAGTTGTGTTTCTATGCTCGAATTTATATGACACCGAATTTTTTAGATATGGAGACTTACGAGTTTGAAACTGACAGTAATATATATGAACTCGTAAAATGCATACCAAAAAACAAAACTCTTATACGTTATACCAAAGATGAAGAGATTCTCGGTGGCTTTTATGACTATGAACTGCAAAAAGTTAAAAATGCTAGTGAAATCTATCAAATTGAAAAAATATTAAAGACACGTAGTCGCGGGGATAAAAAACAGTTACTTGTTCGGTGGCTAGGATACAACTCTGATTTTGATTCTTGGATTGGTGTTGAAGATATTGATAATGCCCAATGATTTCTATGTAACTTTCATGTCCAACGTTTCCGATCCAACGTTTCCGGTCTACAATGACTTGAATACGACAAGTGATTTTTGGACAAAAATCTCCCCCTCCATCAAATTTGACGGTGCATATGAAGTGGCTCTTGTCGACTTTATTCTCAAAAATACCTATGACATCCTGAAAAAGGGTCGTAAATATGAAATAAAAATAAGAGCACTGGACGGTAGCTATTAAGGTGTTCGTGCCAACATTTACTCGAATTAGGGCATTATTTCTCACACCCACGAAATGGACAGAGTTACCCTTAATGAGCTGTGTCGATCCATCAACAAAAAAATTGCAAGTAGAAAAAAGGCATGTCCTCTTTCAATTACCAAGCGGAACAAAGGCGACTTTATGGTACAAATCCAATTGAGAGTGAAAGATTTTTACTCAATGAGATTTTACGTGAGTTTCTCGGTCTTAAAAACAGTATTATTAGGATGGACCATGTAAATGGTCGTCAGAAAGTTATATATGCAGCTTCCGCATACAGCTTCTACACTTAAAATTGCATATTTCTCTACGCTTCATTTTTAGAAAAATATCGGGTTTGTCATTCCCACTTCCACCTCCTACGAGTTCTTGAACGAAAAAAAAAACAAGAACATGTTAACCACTATAATATAAAGCATCTTCAGTATAGTTCCGTAAACACTTCCTATTTGGAACTCTGTCTGTTAACACTAAGAACTTAATTAGGTGATCCAATAGAAATTTCAAACGGCTTAGCATTGATTACTTGTCTTTTTCGACCCTTTGTCAACGACAACGACGGTACAATAACCTAAAAAATGAACAATAGAAGAATTCCATTTGTCTGTCCCGATATTGACTGTTATGTTGGTGCTTTGAGTCCACGTCAAATAGGCAATGGATTGGACTACTACAAGGGGCGTACTACAATGTCTGGCTAGGGTCTTGGTAGCTGGTTTGCTAGGCTCTTTCGTTCTGCACTACCCCTTGCCAGAAAATATCTTGTACCTGCTGCATCAAATTTTGGTGCCTCCACACTAGAGGACTGGGGGTCGGGCAAGAATTTCAAGGAGAGTGTTAAGGAAAATATTAGATCTTCATCAAGAGCCATTGGTGAACAATTAAAATCTCGAAAAAATTGGGAAGGGTTGAAAAGGATGCGTTCGTGTCATTCATTCATCAGTCTCCTCCCAGGCAGGAAGCAAAGGACATCAACAAGGACTTTGATAAATAAAACAACGAAGGCCAATAAGCAGCAGCAGCAAAAGAAGAAAAAGAAAAAGATTGTTAGATCAAAGAAGGATTTCTTCTCTTAAGATGACTTATCTCCTCCACAAGGAATCATATCCATCAATCAGTTCCTCATTGAATCTATTCAATGCTGAAAATGTTGATGTTAGTGTCAAGCATGGCTACTATGAAAAATTTCACCCCCAACAACCCCTCTCGGATAATATACACTTTCAGATATTTTCCAATAAAGACTATTTCATTGATTTATCATCATCATTTATTGATTTAAATGTTGTGGTGAAGAAAAAGTCAGATAATACAACTCCAAAGGCCGGCGATGGTCTCTCTTGTGAAAACTGTACTCTACACAATCTATTCCAGCAACATAATGTATTGATTAATGAGACATTGGTGAGCATTAGCAATAATTTATCAAACTATGCAAGCTACATAAAGTCTTTGATGATGACACCAAAGACGTACAAAGAGTTGAGAGGAAATTCATTGGGCTATGAATATCGATCAGGTGTTGATACTGACGGTGAGTTGACTACTGCAGTGACCCAGGAGTATCATCTAGTTAGAAAATTAAATAACGAGATATTCAATATATCCCAATGGCTACCCCCCAATGTCAAGATTGACATAAAGCTAAAGATGGCCCCATCGAATTTCATTTTTAGAAAAAAACTTCATCCAGCAAACGATGAAAATGTTATTATCACATCGGCAATTATCAACGTTCGAAAAAAACAAGTTATGAGCTCTGTTGCATTGGCAGTGGAAAAGCTAAGAGCCAACGGTAGCAACATTAAACTTCTTGTCCCCCATACAATCACCACTCACTGTCACAGTGCCAGCGGTTCTCTTAGCTATAGCTATTCATTATTTATCAATGGAGAAATCCCATCAAAATTGGCTGTGGCCTTTGTGAAGAGTGGCAGTGCCGTTGGATCCTGGACTGAATATTCCCATGATTTTAATTTTTTCGGTCAATCTAGCCTCGTGTGTAAAGTGAATGGTATTCCACTGTACACTCTATCGTTTGACAAAAATCCTATAGAACTCTGTACGAGTTGACAATGCAATCGCTAGATCATGACTCTCAACTATTTGAAAATGGAATAACCGATTCAATGTTTTCAAAAAATCATGGGGCTATTGTTTTGGATTTGTCAGGCATGCAAGATATAACCATAGTACGAACAGGGAATGTACGTTTAGAGTGTACATTTGCCAATGCTCTGACTGAGAGTATCACGCTAATATCACTGAGTCAATTTGAAACCTATTGGGAAATCACACCCGATGGCAGTGTTCTACTAGACCTTGCACCATGAACACAAATCAAATAACCAACGTATTTAGTATGGATCCATACATGTCCCAGTACAAGTCCTATTGCATACCCTCGGACTTCATTGAAAAAATTCCAAGTGTTAAAAATACCCTCATCATTGTTAATAGCAGTCCATCGACTTTGAAGACAGGGCATTGGCTATGCATCTTTCAAACAGCGAAGAATATTGAATTTTTTGATCCTCTTGGCCTATCGTATAAATTCTACACTCCATACATCAGCAACTTCATTGAAAGCAGTGGGAAAACCATTATTCAAAATCAACGAAGAGTACAGGATTCAAAATCAGCGACTAAGACATACGTTTGTCATGCGATACTCAAGTTCCTATTCAGATGTCTTGGTTACGCCTGACAGCAGTTTCTCGCCATAGACGTCGGCTAACCACGAGAAAACGACATACGCGTGGAAATTATTCTAACACGAGTAAATAAAAGTAAGTATATATCCATAAGACTAAATTGTTCAAAAGATGAATGTGAAAATGTTTATTAATAATAAAAAAAATTATATACATAATAAAACGACTTTTCTACTCTTTAGATTTCATCCACTACTAGGTATTTGTCGACAACAACTAGTGCAGGTAGATTATCTGAATTCACAGTGTACTGATCTTGATGTACTGCAATGTCAGGGTCACATTTTCTACAGTAGAGTGTGACTTCACTCTTGTCATATCTCTTTGTATAGTCAATGATACCAGTCGCATTCATTCTATAGAATACACATGTTTCAATTTGCCTATTTGAAGCAATTTCACAAACAGTGTCCTCAAGTGTCGAATCACATTCCGTCACTGCCAAATAAAAATCAGTGGGCTTATAATCATAACACCCATTGTATTCACAGCGCGGACGAAGAATCATTATTACTGTTTAAGTACACCGTTTGAGCCTTTGATCTCGTTCATCTTCTATGAACAATTGAAACAAGCTACTATACCAACGTTTTAACAAGCGAAAAAAATCCCGTGTAGGGTTATTTCAGGTCATAACGGGATATGTATTCTCCCACTGTTTACATTTATTATAGTAACAATTGGGACATAGGTGGCCTCTAGGATGAGAGTCACACACCTCTTCAAGAGAGGAATTACAACCTTTAATTTGTACAGCATATCCTCTATGCAATTTACACGGGTTGCATAATCTACACTTTTCATTATACTCCTCAATCATTGTGCAATTCTCACATGATGACCAGCTGCCCTGTGTGTACATACATAACGGACCTGTATTGAAAATTTTGTCATGTGTTGACACTCTCACTACCAAAATGAGCCATAAAGATAAACAAAAAAAAATTGTCTGAGAGAGAGAGAGAGAGAGAGGAGTAAATAGTCCTTGAGCATAATCTTCCTTATGAAAAAAAAAAGTCAAAAGTATATAAAAACTATTTTTTAAAATCAAATAAAAAATATCATTTTGCCGTGTCGTGATCAATATATCAATAAATTGTTTAAACACACTTGGGCCACAATGTAAAAGCTTCATGCAATAGTCTCACGACGGAGACTTAGTTTTCATTACATTAACGCGCCGCCCTCGTGACAATATTGTCCATTGAATAGATAGCTCTAGAAAATCATCATCTAGAACTAAATGTTTATCCATACTAACTAGATTCATCATGATTCGATCTTTCTCAAATCTATCCATTTTTTAGAGTCCTAACTCTCTCAAAACCAACTTCAGACTAAACAGAATTTCTTTTTTCTGATCTAAAAAATATACGCTAGTCTACTATAGAAATAAAAATACCATTGATTTAGAAACAGTTTTATTGAACATAATTACAATAATAATAATATTCCCTGATGTATTTTGTTCTCATCATTATATTTCGATAGGACATCTAATGCCGACCGAAGTTTATTTATATGGAGAATATTTAATTTTCCAGCAAAAAACAGCTGCTCCTCCTGCTGAAATTTTCTTAATGATATCACATATCTCGCATACATAGTGTCCCATTCAAGACATAGTCTAAAACCAACAGTTATTTCAACAACCACATTGGGTACACGTTCCACAGCCATATCATTGCTGCTGCTGCTATCGGTTCCATCATTAATCTCCAATAATGTAAATGCCCCACTCATTTTTTTTTTCTCTCCACTAATATCCTTTCAAATAAAAAACTATTCTCTTTGAATTCAATTCTCTTACTAATATGAATTGTAAAGAAAACTATTCCTTTTATTCAAATCCTAATCACCAATCAAGTTGTACTTTGAAATTGCGTAAATCCTCTTGACAAAGAGTGTAATGTCCGAGTGTAATGACCTGTTTACCTAACAGAAAAACCTGTTTGGTACGGGGGCCTTGGCAAATTCAATAGATGGTATATACTTACATTACAGGCCCAATCAAGCAGATTAAGGAAAGTCTTGTGATTTAGTTCGATGTGAGAAGGCTTGCTCCAGAGCAGAATTTAGAAATACATGGATAAACCTAAGAATAAGCGAACAATAAGGAGTCTCAACACAGTCAATAAAATACCCTGGAGTCACTCTAAACGGCCCAGGAATTGGGCAATTGAGCAGGTCCAGAGGGTGTTAGATGCAATCTAGCAGTGCTCAAAATGTTCTGTTCGCAAGCAAAGGGAGTAAATTAGCGAGTCTGCCAACCCTGCAGGAGAGCTCTATTAACGGTTGCTTATAATATTATATTTAAAAAACTAAGTTTTTTCAACTGAAAGTTAGGAACAACATTAAAACTTAAAACGAACAGAAATTATTACGTGTATGTGGGGGGAGGGCGCCTCTCCGCAATACCTCGCTCTTTACGCTAAAGTTTGATTTTTTTTGTTCCAAATATTTAAGAATGGCTCCTGAATCAGAAAGGCCACTTAATTAGAATAATAAGCTCTTTTAAAAGTCCTAAGAAAATTTTAGTGCAAAAGAGCAAGGTATTGAGGAGAGGCGACCCCCCCCCATATACGTAATAATTTCTGTTTTTATAAGTTTTAATGTTGCTTCTTACTTTCAGTTGAAAAAAACTTGTTTTTTTTATTTAATTTCTTATCGTTTTATAAATAGTGCTGGGAAATCCAGGTCCCCCTCCTTGGAAAATTCCATTTCCCGACGAAAAATTTCTCCAAGGAAAGATCCTCCCACGTAACCTCCCCTCCTCCACCAGAAGACTCCCCCCTAAAAAAACGTCTGTATACTACCCAATCACCAATAGGCTACAATGTGCAAACAATGGGCAAAGTTCATAGCTTGCAGTCATTTCCCAGGGGACTGTGGGGGCTCAAGTCATTCTCAAAGATATAGTTATTAGATTTTTCGACTATGCTGAAAAAATCTCAAAATTTTGATCCGGCAACTTGAGGAAAGATGAGCGTAGGAGGGGGGCTAGCTGCCCTCCAATATTATTGGTCACTTAAAAGGGCACTAGAAATTTGGATGAACCCCCCTCCCGATCTTGTATGATCACTGGTTCGATACGACCGCCCCTGAAAAAAAAAATAAAAATAAACACGCATACGTGATCTTTCTTCTGGCAAAGAATACAAAATTCCACTTCTTCGTACATAGGAGCTTGAATCCTATACAGTAGGGTTCTCTGGTATGCTGAATCTGATGGTATTATTTTCATTCAGATCACTTCCAAGTTTTGTCAAAAATCGACTGTTTTTTGTCAAAAAGCCGCTTTTTCAAAAATCGGGCTTATTTTCTCAGGCCCGTAACTTTTGGTGGGTAGCATTAAATTTTATGAATTTTACATATTTTGAATAAGCGTCAAAATTCGTTTCTGTTGTTGTATCTGTTGTTATCAAGACTGTTTCTTAGAGCAAGGCCGTACCCAGGATTTTTTTCGGGGGGGGGGGAGGGGGAGGTTTACTCAGATTTTTTTTTCGGGAGGGGGGGGGATTAATCAAAGATTTTTTTCGGGGGGGGGGGGGTAAACAAAACCTCAAAAAATGCATAAAAATTTGTTTTAATCCATATTTGTTACGTTTTTACGAGTCAGACAAACATTTGGGGGGGTGGGGGTGGGGGGTGGACGGGGTTCAAACCCGCATGAATTTCTTAGAAAAACTAGAAAAACAAGTAAAGGAGTGAAGATAAAGGTTGTCCTTCTGGAAAATATGGTAACTAGGATTATTTTCCATATTACGAAGTAAGAATTGTTATCTTAACATGTTTCCTTGTGTATAGCTGGAATCCTAGGCTTATACCCATATGGGCATTAAAATGCACTCTTTCAGGCACCTCCCCCTCGCCACTCCTTCATATAGCTGATGTATGCTTACACATCACTTCATATTATTTTTAAGACATATGAGGCAAATGAGTTTAGCTAAATGAAGCTTTAAAATAAATACAAGAAACGTTTTATGTAATAAAAAAGTGAGGCATCTCCCGCACCACCCTTATCCAGGCTTAGTCTAAGTGAATAGAAATGATAAATTAACTCCTACCCCCCCCCCCTACACCCTTTCCTATATTTTTCTGAAGGCTTAAGGAGAATTAGAAAATTTGCGCATTGAAATATGCTCTTTTAGACGTCTGCCCCCCTTGCCAACACAATGACCCACCTTATAGTACCTGATGCGCAATTATACATCATCAAACTTAATTTCATGAATCTTAATTTTATTAAGATAAATGCGTACATTAACAATTTGTCTTGCATGGACTACATGACTTTACTTACGACTGCAACCACCATGTGGCGTTACTCTCTGCAGTTGGAAGTTCAAAATTGATTGACATTCTCAGAATTTTCAATTGATAGCAACTTGTTTCTCTTTGGGGGCGAAAATATACTTTTCCAAGATTTATCAAAAATCAGGAAACTTTTCTCAGGCTCGTAACTTTAGATGAGTAACATTAAACTTGATGAATATTAAATATTTTGAATAAGCATCACAATTTGATTCTTTAATGTATTCATTGTTATCATGACTATGTTTCTTAGAGTTTCAAATAATATTGAGCCGTATCGCTCCTTACTTACAGTTTGTCACCACGAACTGTTTGATTTTTGTGGTAAAGGTTTTTGTCGAAAATTTGTCGAGGGTCCAGCTAATTTTCTAGCTGGAAGCAAATTAATGGTAATGGTATAAACCTGCCAATGGTATAAACAAGAACGATCTAAACATACCATTCGATTTACCATCAAACGTTCTTTCCCAATGTTTCCCTGCTTGGTTCTCTTTGGGGCTGAAACATGCTTTTTCCACATTTTTCGAAAATCAGGAAACTTTTCTCAGGCTCGTAACTTTTGATGACTAACTTTAAACTTCATGAATCTTAGATATTTTGAATAAACATCACGATTTCATTCTTTTGATGCATCCATTGTTATCAAGACTGTTTCTTAGAGTTTAAAATACTATTCAGTCGGATCGCTCTTTACTTACAGTTCGTTACCACGAACTGCTTGACTGTCTTGTACAATCGAGAGGAACAACCGATACAGTCATTTTTTTGTCACTGCATACGAGTTAGTCACTGCATACTGCATACAGTCGAGAAGAACAACCAATGTAGTCATTTTTTAGTCACTGCATACGAGTTAGTCACTGCATACTGCATACAATCGACAAGAACAACCAATACAGTCATTTTTTAGTCACTGCATACGAGTTAGTCACTGCATATTGCATACAATCGAGAACAACAACCAATACAGTCATTTTTTACTCACTGCATACGAGTTAGTCACTGCATACTGCACACAGTCGAGAAGAACAACCAATGCAGTCATCTTTTAGTCACTGCATACGAGTTAGTCACTGCATACTGCATACAATCGGGAAGCACAGCCAATACAGTCATTTTTTTAGCCACTGCATACTGCATACAATCGGGAAGCACAACCAATACAGTCATTTTTTAGTCACTGTATACGAGTTAGTCACTACATACTGCACACAATCGAGAACAACAACCAATACAGTCATTGTTTAGTCTTTGCATACGAGTTAGTCACTGCATACTGCATACAATCGAGAAGAACAACCAATATTGTAATTTTTTAGTCACTGCATACTGCATACAATCGACAAGGACAACCAATACAGTCATTTTTTAGTCACTGCATACGAGTTAGTCACTGCATACTGCATACAATCGAGAATAACAACCAATACATTCATTTTTTATTCAATGTAGACGAGTTTCTAGAAATACTAATATCTCTTCGGCAAGGGGTGCTACAATTTCGACTAACCGTCACAAGCACTAAACCTCATAACGTCTAACCGTCAGAACTACTAACCGTCATAACATTTAACCGTCATAACATTTAACCGTCATAAACACTAACCGTCATAACACCTAACCGTCAGAACCACTAACCGTCATAACCTCGACAAAAAATTTATAATTTTATATAATAGTAATAAGTACATAATAGTTTAGAAACAAATTTCCGCTATATATTTGCACATCAAGGGATGGGGGTGAAGCATAGCATATATCAAATACGTAACCTAACCTAATTTAAGTACTTCCCCCCTCCCTAAACCCCAAGAAACTAATGTTTTAAAATTTTAGATGTTATGACGGTTAGTGGTTCTGACGGATTGTTTGTCGATGTCCTGACGTTAGTGCTCCTGACGGTTAGATGTTATGACGCCTTTCCTTCGGTTTGATAAAAATGACAAATATTGTTCAACAGTAAAAAGATTGCAAGGTCTATGACAGGCACATATACAACTATTTATTACTCCCGGCCGAAGCAATAACTTACTTTTTAACTTCCAATCTCTTACAAACTCATCACAGCCAACGAAAAAAAGAGATATGTAAATATTTCAGCCGAGACCTCTGCTTAGCCGTCTTCATTACAGGAAGATGAATTGAAAAATAGATAAAAATCCATGAAACCATGTAAAAATTCTAATTTTAAAATTATGTTTAAACATTTGTAATTAAAAAAATTCAAAATTAAATTTTTGTTTTGTTTTTAGGGTTTATATTTTTATACTGTTTTGGTTTTTAACTATTTTTCCCCCTTGTTTATATTGCAGCAGTAAAGAAAATTACGTAAATGAGAATGTAATAGGAATAAAAATTAATAAAAGTAATAAAAAGGGAAAATTATAAGTAGAATGTGACATTATACTTTGGGGCCTTTACGTTCCTTGGTGTCTTTCCAGGGCACATGTCAAGGTCATCCCCTAGGGCACTCTTGAGGTTGAACGAACTTTATCAAGACTTTTCCCTAAAGCGCTCTTGTGAACTCTAGCATAACTGATTTCTCTGTTTGTAGCGTTAGATACGCAATGATATAGTCCTAAGGCGCTCTTGAGTCACTGAACTTTTACATAACGGATTTCCTTGGCCTTGAGTATGGATATAAACAGTATTGTAAGATCTTGTAATGTCATAAGTTCAACTGTGTTCAGTTAGGAAACAATTATGTCAAGAAAAAGGACTAGCGGTAATATAACTGTTGATGATGATACATCAATTGTTCATGTGAGTAGTAATTGAATTTTTTATCATATGTTCCCTTAGAGTAAATGAAGCTTGTTCTATCAACATGTTTTATCTGTCAATTTACTAGGGTTTTATTAAGATTCCACCACTTTATAAAAAAAAACTTCCAAATCAACATACCTTCACCTTCGAAATTTACTTCGCAGCTCAAAAGTATTTCGTATTTTATTCCGTTTATTACAAAAAAGCTATATAATACGCGGTTGGAAAAAACACTACAGCTCTCCGTGTAAAAAACACTGATAAAGTTCAATTTTCATGTTTAAAATATACTTTTACCTTACTCCCCCAACTTCTGAAAAACATTCTACGACCCCCCCCCTTCGGAAGTTAAGGATTGACTGTTGACAACTAAAATATTGAATTAATATATTTAATGCTTACAAAAACTGAATAAGTTTGTACGATTTCAACCTTTTCAGTGTCAGCACTACAAGAATAAGATAATTTGTTCAAGCACAAATGCAATCAAAGAGGCCAAAAACTCAATAGTACACTGACTCACAAAGAACTTAATAATTCAATTTACAACGGTTTAATGATTGCTAGCTTGCGGCCAAAGAACCCGATCTGTCATACAATATTGTTTCTTGGCAAAATGGATTTTTGTTTAAATCCAATACTGTTAATATGGGGAGCAGCATAATGTATTTTAAAATTGTTGGCTCTTGTAAGCAATTGCAAATCAATATTGTCATTTCAAAACTGAAAGTAAATTTGTAGTTTTCAATTCTGTTCGAAGTTCTGTTTTCAAGTCTAAAAAAATGGAAATTTTGTCGTATAGCCACCACACTCAAGATCTAGTATCGCAAACATGAGACAATAACCGGTTTTCATGGTCTTTATACCAGACAATGTTAGCTTCGGATCGGTGGGAAAATACAATGTAGCTATATTTTAATTAACTTTTGAGTCGGTATTTTGGTTAGATTATTTTAGTTTACGCATTTCATATAATGCAGTCTGGAAGGCCCCCCTTCCATAATTCTTAGTAGTAGCTTTCATAATTTTGTTTATTAAGTATTATTTTTTTATCGTGTTTTGTTTTATTTCATTATCATTAACCAAACTTCACTTCTCGCAGAACTTGAGTGTGGTGTCTATAAGACACAAGTACCAAAAAAAACAGTTTTTTACAAATTTATACAAGAACTAGCTTAACAGCCTATCGAACGATAGGAACAACAAGAGAGAAAAACCGTATCATATACTCTTTTATAAGGATAAGAAAAAAAAATTTCGCCAAATATCCCAATCACAAAAATATAAATCTTTTCTCCAAGATACGAAAGAAAATAGGAATTGTTTAAAACGACCACAACTATTCATATTTGCTTGCTTATGGCTATTCGAATTTGTATTTGATCAAGTGCCAGCGCAAGGTTTTTGAGGCCCCCTGTGCAAAAGCTCGTTTTACTCAATTAAATTGGCTTGTAATCAACTTTGAAAACGCGGTATGATTGTAATTTTCGTAGCTTAGGTTTTGAAAATTTCTTTTCTCCAAGATTAGAAAGAAAAAACGAAGGGTTTAAAACTACCGCCATTATTCATTTCCGCTTGCTTATGACTATTCAAAGTAGTAATTGATCAAGCGCTAACACAAGATTTTTGATGCACCGTTTTCAAAAGCTCCTTTTACTCAAGTAAATTGGCTTGTAATCAACGTTGACAACGCGGCAAAATTGTAATTTTCGTAGCTTAGGCTTTGAAAATTTCTTTTCTCCAAGATTAGAAAGAAAAAAGGAAGGGTTTAAAACTACCGCCATTATTTATTTTCGCTTGCTTATGACTATTCAAAGTAGTAATTGATCAAGCGCTAACACAAGATTTTTGATGCACCGTTTTCAAAAGCTCCTTTTACTCAAGTAAATTGGATTGTAATCAACGTTGACAACGCGGCAAAATTGTAATTTTCGTAGCTTTGGTTTTGAAAATTTCTTTTCTCCAAGATTAGAAAGAAAAAAGGAAGGGTTTAAAACTACCGCCATTATTCATTTTCGCTTGCTTATGACTATTCAAAGTAGTAATTGATCAAGCGCTAACACAAGATTTTTGATGCACCGTTTTCAAAAGCTCCTTTTACTCAAGTAAATTGGATTGTGATCAACGTTGACAACGCGGCAAAATTGTAATTTTCGTAGCTTAGGTTTTGAAAATTTCTTTTCTCCAAGATTAGAAAGAAAAAAGGAAGGGTTTAAAACTACCGCCATTATTCATTTTCGCTTGCTTATGACTATTCAAAGTAGTAATTGATCAAGCGCTAACACAAGATTTTTGATGCACCGTTTTCAAAAGCTCCTTTTACTCAAGTAAATTGGATTGTGATCAACGTTGACAACGCGGCAAAATTGTAATTTTCGTAGCTTAGGTTTTGAAAATTTCTTTTCTCCAAGATTAGAAAGAAAAAAGGAAGGGTTTAAAACTACGGCCATTATTCATTTTCGCTTGCTTATGACTATTCAAAGTAGTAATTGATCAAGCGCCAACACAAGATTTTTGATGCACCGTTTTCAAAAGCTCCTTTTACTCAAGTAAATTGGATTGTAATCAACGTTGACAACGCGGCAAAATTGTAATTTTCGTAGCTTAGGTTTTGAAAATTTCTTTTCTCCAAGATTAGAAAGAAAAAAGGAAGGGTTTAAAACTACCGCCATTATTCATTTCCGCTTGCTTATGACTATTCAAAGTAGTAATTGATCAAGCGCTAACACAAGATTTTTGATGCACCGTTTTCAAAAGCTCCTTTTCCTCAAGTAAATTGGATTGTAATCAACGTTGACAACGCGGCAAAATTGTAATTTTCGTAGCTTAGGTTTTGAAAATTTCTTTTCTCCAAGATTAGAAAGAAAAAAGGAAGGGTTTAAAACGACCGCCATTATTCATTTTCGCTTGCTTATGACTATTCAAAGTAGTAATTGATCAAGCGCCAACGCAAGGTTTTTGATGCACCGTTTTCAAAAGCTCCTTTTACTCAAGTAAATTGGATTGTAATCAACGTTGACAACGCGGCAAAATTGTAATTTTCGTAGCTTAGGTTTTGAAAATTTCTTTTCTCCAAGATTAGAAAGAAAAAAGGAAGGGTTTAAAACTACCGCCATTATTAATTTTCGCTTGCTTATGACTATTCAAAGTAGTAATTGATCAAGCGCCAACACAAGATTTTTGATGCACCGTTTTCAAAAGCTCCTTTTACTCAAGTAAATTGGATTGTAATCAACGTTGACAACGCGGCAAAATTGTAATTTTCGTAGCTTAGGTTTTGAAAATTTCTTTTCTCCAAGATTAGAAAGAAAAAAGGAAGGGTTTAAAACTACCGCCATTATTCATTTTCACTTGCTTATGACTATTCAAAGTAGTAATTGATCAAGCGCCAACACAAGATTTTTGATGCACCGTTTTCAAAAGCTCCTTTTACTCAAGTAAATTGGATTGTCATCAACGTTGACAACGCGGCAAAATTGTAATTTTCGTAGCTTAGGTTTTGAAAATTTCTTTTCTCCAAGATTAGAAAGAAAAAAGGAAGGGTTTAAAACTACCGCCATTATTCATTTTCGCTTGCTTATGACTGTTCAAAGTAGTAATTGATCAAGCGCCAACACAAGATTTTTGATGCACCGTTTTCAAAAGCTCCTTTTACTCAAGTAAATTGGATTGTAATCAACGTTGACAACGCGGCAAAATTGTAATTTTCGTAGCTTAGGTTTTGAAAATTTCTTTTCTCCAAGATTAGAAAGAAAAAAGGAAGGGTTTAAAACTACCGCCATTATTCATTTTCGCTTGCTTATGACTATTCAAATTAGTACTTGATCAAGCGCCTACGCAAGGTTTTTGATGCACCGTTTTCAAAAGCTCGTTATACTCAAGTAAATTTGCTTGTAATCAATGCTGACAACGGGGTACAATTGTAATTTTCGTAGCTTAGGTTTTGAAAATTTCTTTACTCTAAGATTAGAAAGAAAAAAGGAAGGGTTTAAAACTACCGCCATTATTCATTTTCGCTTGCTTATGACTATTCAAAGTAGTAATTGATCAAGCGCCAACACAAGATTTTTGATGCACCGTTTTCAAAAGCTCCTTTTACTCAAGTAAATTGGATTGTAATCAACGTTGACAACGCGGCAAAATTGTAATTTTCGTAGCTTAGGTTTTGAAAATTTCTTTTCTCCAAGATTAGAAAGAAAAAAGGAAGGGTTTAAAACTACCGCCATTATTCATTTTCGCTTGCTTATGACTATTCAAAGTAGTAATTGATCAAGCGCCAACACAAGATTTTTGATGCACCGTTTTCAAAAGCTCCTTTTACCCAAGTAAATTGGATTGTGATCAACGTTGACAACGCGGCAAAATTGTAATTTTCGTAGCTTAGGTTTTGAAAATTTCTTTTCTCCAAGATTAGAAAGAAAAAAGGAAGGGTTTAAAACTACCGCCATTATTCATTTTCGCTTGCTTATGACTATTCAAAGTAGTAATTGATCAAGCGCTAACACAAGATTTTTGATGCACCGTTTTCAAAAGCTCCTTTTACTCAAGTAAATTGGATTGTAATCAACGTTGACAACGCGGCAAAATTGTAATTTTCGTAGCTTAGGTTTTGAAAATTTCTTTTCTCCAAGATTAGAAAGAAAAAAGGAAGGGTTTAAAACTACCGCCATTATTAATTTTCGCTTGCTTATGACTGTTCAAAGTAGTAATTGATCAAGCGCCAACACAAGATTTTTGATGCACCGTTTTCAAAAGCTCCTTTTACTCAAGTAAATTGGATTGTAATCAACGTTGACAACGCGGCAAAATTGTAATTTTCGTAGCTTAGGTTTTGAAAATTTATTTTCTCCAAGATTAGAAAGAAAAAAGGAAGGGTTTAAAACTACCGCCATTATTCATTTTCGCTTGCTTATGACTATTCAAAGTAGTAATTGATCAAGCGCCAACACAAGATTTTTGATGCACCGTTTTCAAAAGCTCCTTTTACTCAAGTAAATTGGATTGTAATCAACGTTGACAACGCGGCAAAATTGTAATTTTCGTAGCTTAGGTTTTGAAAATTTCTTTTCTCCAAGATTAGAAAGAAAAAAGGAAGGGTTTAAAACTACCGCCATTATTCATTTTCGCTTGCTTATGAATATTCAAAGTAGTAATTGATCAAGCGCTAACACAAGATTTTTGATGCACCGTTTTCAAAAGCTCCTTTTACTCAAGTAAATTGGATTGTAATCAACGTTGACAACGCGGCAAAATTGTAATTTTCGTAGCTTAGGTTTTGAAAATTTCTTTTCTCCAAGATTAGAAAGAAAAAAGGAAGGGTTTAAAACTACCGCCATTATTCATTTTCGCTTGCTTATGACTGTTCAAAGTAGTAATTGATCAAGCGCTAACACAAGATTTTTGATGCACCGTTTTCAAAAGCTCCTTTTACTCAAGTAAATTGGATTGTAATCAACGTTGACAACGCGGCAAAATTGTAATTTTCGTAGCTTAGGTTTTGAAAATTTCTTTTCTCCAAGATTAGAAAGAAAAAAGGAAGGGTTTAAAACTACCGCCATTATTCATTTTCGCTTGCTTATGACTATTCAAAGTAGTAATTGATCAAGCGCTAACACAAGATTTTTGATGCACCGTTTTCAAAAGCTCCTTTTACTCAAGTAAATTGGATTGTAATCAACGTTGACAATGCGGCAAAATTGTAATTTTCGTAGCTTAGGTTTTGAAAATTTCTTTTCTCCAAGATTAGAAAGAAAAAAGGAAGGGTTTAAAACTACCGCCATTATTCATTTTCGCTTGCTTATGACTATTCAAAGTAGTAATTGATCAAGCGCTAACACAAGATTTTTGATGCACCGTTTTCAAAAGCTCCTTTTACTCAAGTAAATTGGATTGTAATCAACGTTGACAACGCGGCAAAATTGTAATTTTCGTAGCTTAGGTTTTGAAAATTTCTTTTCTCCTAGATTAGAAAGAAAAAAGGAAGGGTTTAAAACTACCACCATTATTCATTTTCGCTTGCTTATGACTATTCAAAGTAGTAATTGATCAAGCGCTAACACAAGATTTTTGATGCACCGTTTTCAAAAGCTCCTTTTACTCAAGTAAATTGGATTGTAATCAACGTTGACAACGCGGCAAAATTGTAATTTTCGTAGCTTAGGTTTTGAAAATTTCTTTTCTCCAAGATTAGAAAGAAAAAAGGAAGGGTTTAAAACTACCGCCATTATTCATTTTCGCTTGCTTATGACTATTCAAAGTAGTAATTGATCAAGCGCCAACACAAGATTTTTGATTCACCGTTTTCAAAAGCTCCTTTTACTAAAGTAAATTGGATTGTGATCAACGTTGACAACGCGGCAAAATTGTAATTTTCGTAGCTTAGGTTTTGAAAATTTCTTTTCTCCAAGATTAGAAAGAAAAAAGGAAGGGTTTAAAACTACCGCCATTATTCATTTTCGCTTGCTTATGACTATTCAAAGTAGTAATAGATCAAGCGCTAACACAAGATTTTTGATGCACCGTTTTCAAAAGCTCCTTTTACTCAAGTAAATTGGATTGTAATCAACGTTGACAACGCGGCAAAATTGTAATTTTCGTAGCTTAGGTTTTGAAAATTTATTTTCTCCAAGATTAGAAAGAAAAAGGAAGGGTTTAAAACTACCGCCATTATTCATTTTCGCTTGCTTATGACTATTCAAAGTAGTAATTGATCAAGCGCTAACACAAGATTTTTGATGCACCGTTTTCAAAAGCTCCTTTTACTCAAGTAAATTGGATTGTGATCAACGTTGACAACGCGGCAAAATTGTACTTTTCGTAGCTTAGGTTTTGAAAATTTCTTTTCTCCAAGATTAGAAAGAAAAAAGGAAGGGTTTAAAACTACCGCCATTATTCATTTTCGCTTGCTTATGACTATTCAAAGTAGTAATTGATCAAGCGCCAACACAAGATTTTTGATGCACCGTTTTCAAAAGCTCCTTTTACTAAAGTAAATTGGATTGTGATCAACGTTGACAACGCGGCAAAATTGTAATTTTCGTAGCTTAGGTTTTGAAAATTTCTTTTCTCCAAGATTAGAAAGAAAAAAGGAAAGGGTTTAAAACTACCGCCATTATTCATTTTCGCTTGCTTATGACTATTCAAAGTAGTAATTGATCAAGCGCCAACACAAGATTTTTGATGCACCGTTTTCAAAAGCTCTTTTTACTCAAGTAAATTGGATTGTGATCAACGTTGACAACGCGGCAAAATTGTAATTTTCGTAGCTTAGGTTTTGAAAATTTCTTTTCTCCAAGATTAGAAATAAAAAAGGAAAGGGTTTAAAACTACCGCCATTATTCATTTTCGCTTGCTTATGACTATTCAAAGTAGTAATTGATCAAGCGCTAACACAAGATTTTTGATGCACCGTTTTCAAAAGCTCCTTTTACTCAAGTAAATTGGATTGTAATCAACGTTGACAACGCGGCAAAATTTTAATTTTCGTAGCTTAGGTTTTGAAAATTTCTTTTCTCCAAGATTAGAAAGAAAAAAGGAAGGGTTTAAAACTACCGCCATTATTCATTTTCGCTTGCTTATGACTATTCAAAGTAGTAATTGATCAAGCGCCAACACAAGATTTTTGATGCACCGTTTTCAAAAGCTCTTTTTACTCAAGTAAATTGGATTGTGATCAACGTTGACAACGCGGCAAAATTGTAATTTTCGTAGCTTAGGTTTTGAAAATTTCTTTTCTCCAAGATTAGAAAGAAAAAAGGAAGGGTTTAAAACTACCGCCATTATTCATTTTCGCTTGCTTATGACTATACAAAGTAGTAATTGATCAAGCGCCAACACAAGATTTTTGATGCACCGTTTTCAAAAGCTCTTTTTACTCAAGTAAATTGGATTGTAATCAACGTTGACAACGCGGCAAAATTGTAATTTTCGTAGCTTAGGTTTTGAAAATTTCTTTTCTCCAATATTAGAAAGAAAAAAGGAAGGGTTTAAAACTACCGCCATTATTCATTTTCGCTTGCTTATGACTGTTCAAAGTAGTAATTGATCAAGCGCTAACACAAGATTTTTGATGCACCGTTTTCAAAAGCTCCTTTTACTCACGTAAATTGGATTGTAATCAACGTTGAAAACGCGGCAAAATTGTAATTTTCGTAGCTTAGGTTTTGAAAATTTCTTTTCTCCAAGATTAGAAAGAAAAAAGGAAGGGTTTAAAACTACCGCCATTATTCATTTTCGCTTGCTTATGACTATTCAAAGTAGTAATTGATCAAGCGCTAACACAAGACTTTTGATGCACCGTTTTCAAAAGCTCCTTTTACTCAAGTAAATTGCATTGTAATCAACGTTGAAAACGCGGCAAAATTGTAATTTTCGTAGCTTAGGTTTTGAAATTTTCTTTTCTCCAAGGTTCGAAAGAAAATAGGAAGGGTTCAGAACGACCACCATTATTCATTTTCGCTTGCTTATGACTATTCAAAGTAGTAATTGATCAAGCGCTAACACAAGATTTTTGATGCACCGTTTTCAAAAGCTCCTTTTACTCAAGTAAATTGGATTGTAATCAACGTTGAAAACGCGGCAAAATTTTAATTTTCGTAGCTTAGGTTTTGAAAATTTCTTTTCTCCAAGATTAGAAAGAAAAAAGGAAGGGTTTAAAACTACCGCCATTATTCATTTTCGCTTGCTTATGACTATTCAAAGTAGTAATTGATCAAGCGCTAACACAAGATTTTTGATGCACCGTTTTCAAAAGCTCCTTTTACTCAAGTAAATTGCATTGTAATCAACGTTGAAAACGCGGCAAAATTGTAATTTTCGTAGCTTAGGTTTTGAAATTTTCTTTTCTCCAAGGTTCGAAAGAAAATAGGAAGGGTTTAGAACTACCGCCATTATTCATTTTTGCTTGCTTATGACTATTCAAAGTAGTAATTGATCAAGCGCTAACACAAGATTTTTGATGCACCGTTTTCAAAAGCTCCTTTTACTCAAGTAAATTGCATTGTAATCAACGTTGAAAACGCGGCAAAATTTTAATTTTCGTAGCTTAGGTTTTGAAAATTTCTTTTCTCCAAGATTAGAAAGAAAAAAGGAAGGGTTTAAAACTACCGCCATTATTCATTTTCGCTTGCTTATGACTATTCAAAGTAGTAATTGATCAAGCGCTAACACAAGACTTTTGATGCACCGTTTTCAAAAGCTCCTTTTACTCAAGTAAATTGCATTGTAATCAACGTTGAAAACGCGGCAAAATTGTAATTTTCGTAGCTTAGGTTTTGAAATTTTCTTTTCTCCAAGGTTCGAAAGACAATAGGAAGGGTTTAAAACTACCACCATTATTCATTTTCGCTTGCTTATGACTATTCAAAGTAGTAATTGATCAAGCGCTAACACAAGACTTTTGATGCACCGTTTTCAAAAGCTCCTTTTACTCAAGTAAATTGGATTGTAATCAACGTTGAAAACGCGGCAAAATTGTAATTTTCGTAGCTTAGGTTTTGAAATTTTCTTTTCTCCAAAGTTCGAAAGAAAATAGGAAGGGTTCAGAACGACCACCATTATTCATTTTTGCTTGCTTATGTCTATTCGAATTAGTACTGGATGAACCACCAACCTCCTCCTTCCCCTCTTTTCTCTCGCTTTCTCTTTGCATTCTATAAATAATATAAGATATATCAAAAGATCTTAACCCCCTGCTGCAAAACGTTGATACGTTCATACGCACATACGTACGTTCATACGTACACGCAAATTTGGTCTTTATGTGGTAAGAGCAGGGAACTTGTCTTGAATGAGAGACGGTAGGGTTAAAAATTCAAAACAGATGCATTTGTAAGACATATTTGGAAGATGGGATTGTTCTCCCTGCCACTTTATGTAGAATAAATAAAAAAAAATCAACTGAAAGTAAGGAACAACAATAAAACATAAAACGAACAGAAAATATTACGTATATGAGGGGTGTTCTCTCCTCCTTAAGACCTCACTCTGCACACTAAAGTATTTTAGTACTTTTATAATAGCTCCCTTTCGTTTAAATTAAATGATCCTTGGGTTTGAGATGTCGTTCTTAAAGGATTAGGTGTGAATTATAACTTTTGCGTAAAGAGCGACGTGTTGAGGAGGTAGAAGCTTGAAACCTCTACAGTAGGGTTCTCTGATACACTCAATCTAATAGTGTGACTTTCATTAAGATTCTTTGACTTTTAGGGTGTGTCTCCCTCCTTTTTGAAAATCCGGCGTATACTTTGAGGCTCGTAACCTTTGATGAGTAAGACTAAACTTAATGAAACTTATATATTTGGAATCAGCATTAAAAGCCGATTCTTTTGATATACCTATAGAATCAATTCAAAATGAATAAACCGGGGAAAAAATCTTTAGGAGTCTTGCTACTTAAGATTTTTTCAACGCCAGAGGCACATTACATATAAATTTTTCAATGATAATAATAACATATCCTTATGTCAAGCGAGTGATTTGATTGCGTAATGATCAAAGACGTTCAGGAAGCATTTTCTGATGATTTCAGAAATATTAGTAGTATGTTGTTAACATGTTTCGTAACCCTCACAGGGCATTACTTTCCCGACACACATAGGGTTTTACTTTGACGACACACATAGAGCATTATTTTCACGACGCACATAGGCCATTATTTAAACGACACACATAGGCCATTACTTTAACAACGCACATAGAGCATTACTTTATCGAATTACCATTCCTTGATATCTCCTACTCTTAACAAAAAACTTGATGAAGTACTTCTAGTTTTGCCATGAACTACTACTTTCGCTTCTGCAAAACAAGTCTTTTTAACCTTGAGCAAAGGTATAGAAGTTTAATGAAGTTCTTTTTTGTTTAAATAACGTCCCAAAGTTAAAAAAATATCACGAAGAAAAAAAAACAAAATTAAAACAAAATGGTTCCCAAGACCCACACAAGGACCATCACTTCCAGGGGTCCCAACCCCCACCTCCAGTCCCCCAACTTTTTTTAATGTCTTGAAGTGAATTTTTTTACTTTCAAGTAGTTTCAATTAAAATCAAAACAATTCTCTTATGTTTTATTTTATTATTCTAGACGAGTCCGATGAAAAGACCAAGGACTTGGGCAGGTGGCAGACCCCTCGGTTTGGCATGTCAAGGTGGGGAATGGATGATGATCTGTTCAATTATACTTCCCGCCCGTGAACACTGCGGTTCCATCTACCATCGTGCCCCAGGAAGTTCAACGAACAATGGACTCTCCAGGACATGAGAAAAGGACGTCGTAGACACACTTTTGGTGTTAATTGAAAGCATCCCGAGTCCTCAGGAATGTACTAGCTCTTCTGTTGGAAACGAAAGAAAAAAAGAATTTATCTTCCCCTCTTCTTTTGTGTGTGTGTGTATGTGTGTGTGTTTGTGTGTGTATGTGTGCGTGTGAGTGTTTTTGCGTGTTTTTTTGTGTGCATGTGTGTATGTGTGCGGGTGTGTGTATGTGTGAGTGTTTGTGTGTGTGTGCGTTTGCTAATAACAAAATCTGTAATTTATTATTTACATGTTTGATAAATAAGGCTATTAACAAAATCGGTGTTTTATTATGCACATGTTTGATAAATAATACAAATACAAATCTAATTTCAAAAAACTTAAGGAGTGTATTATAACTGTGATTGACTTTCCTCAAAGAAAAAAACTCAATCTGCTCATTTTAGTTTCAGGGGAAAGCTACAAAATTGAGTACCGTCCCTGGCCCCGGACTACAACACATCATTGGTAATTATCCTCTTTCGCCAGGACAATCAGATGATGTTAGCGAAAGTACGTCGTTTAGTATTCCACCAGATTTCCAGTTTACAACAGAAGAGATGAACAGTCTTATAGAAATTGTTGAATCCAATGTTTCCGGGGACATTTTTGACGATGACTTTGACATTACTGAATTAGCTCATGTGCAAATAGGTGCAGGACTTGAAAATACCGCCACGTTCCCGGAACCACGTGAATTTTATTTGTTAGAATCCGCTCTAGGGCATATACAGACACATAGGGTAGTTTTTAAACCCTCCCGAGGAGACCCTAGTTGACGGGGGTGCTATATTAACAGACCCTGTCAATGTTCTCCACACCTACATCGACCAAATTCGAGCACATATTGAGACTCAGATTCAGAATTGGGGTGTCAAGGAGGGATTAAGACATTAGACAATCAAAAAGTTAATTTACAAAAAGGGATATCAGGGGATATTATTTTATTTTCAATTTTCAACCGGTAACCAAACTTTTCACCTTGGCTTAAATGAATTTGAGGGTAAAATTTTCAATTGCGCCAATAAATTAATATCCGCTTTGGAAACATTTACTGAGAAGGGAAGCGGCTCAAAAATTTTATACATTGAACATATGGATCTAAAGCTCAATAGATTGAAACAAAATGTTTTAAGAGGGGCGGGGAATATCAAATTAAATGTCACTCATATTTGTCGGCTACCAAAGGGGTTCAGGATGTCAGATTTGACCCGGGTTTGCAATGTTTTAAATATGCATTTTTGGCAGCAGCTCATAAAAAATTAAAAAGTTATTCAACGATGAAAAATCTCGACAGACTTGCGTTTAATGGTGGAGAAAATTTCCCTAAAGAAAATATTTATTGTTTAGAGGGCAAATATCCAGTGTCCTAAGAAGAAATAATTATGTTCGAAAGCGCAAATGAAAATCTTGGGTTGGGGAGTGGTTGTTCTTCAATATGACACGGAATTTGTGGACGGGGGAAAAACCAAATGAAAAGGAGTTTTATATTCAGTCAGAACACCATTGGTAGATAATATAAAAAATTGGGTCTGGATTGTCTATGAGCCCACCAAAGATGTAAACGCATGCGGTCATTGTTACCCCGTTATTTTAATAAGTCAACTGTTGTCTCAAGGCGTGAAAAAAGGGGAACGTCACGATTGTCCCATGTGTCTTTCCCGATTTAGAACTGAACAAACATTCAAAGATCATATGAAAAAATTGCAAACTTCATGGCAATCAAAGGGTAGAAATACCGGCCGGAGATAAAGCCTATTTATAATTTGAAAAATTTCCGAAATTATAGTATCAGATTCATAAAGTGGCTTTGCATTGTGAAGCAACACTGTTAGAGGTATCGGACCCATCAAGACCAAATATAGTTAAGAAACACAAACTCGTAGGGCATTTCTATGCCCATGCTCGATGATATTTCAACAACAAAATGCAATTGGAAGAGTTTTTTGCGACTATGGATGAGAAGGGTAGCATGGAAAAATTACTAATGCGGCAAATAAAAAAGCAAATAAGTCTGTTTCGCGATTGCGTCACACCAACTACCCTATGTCATTATCAGATAAGGAGGAACGTACACTAGAAAAGAGGACAGTTTGTTGGGGTTGTAGGGGTACTCTTGCCACGAAAGAAGCTGTTCAAGATCATGACCACCATATTGACCCCATTTCAATGGGGAATAGTAACTTTTGGGGTTGGGCTCACAATTCATGTAATTAAAAAATTCAACAGCAGCTCTTTCTGTCGGTTTTTATAGATAATTCCAACTACGACCTGAAGTATGTGGTACCAGCAATGGCACAACTTCAAAGAAATGGAGCTGTGGATGATGTGTGGGTTGTAGACAGCTTTCACTACAAAATCATACCTACATCAGCGGAAAAGTTGCTTGTTTTGGAATTTATGTGGAAATATGTTGAAGACGGTGTTGAGTACACGAATAAAATTCGCTTTTTAGATTCCTTGAGTTTTTTCCCAAATCTTTGAGCGAATTAATTCAAATGCATAAAAACGATGACTGCAGCAACGCGTTCTCCCTTCTCATTAAACAATTTCCAAATGACTTATGATTTGTTAACGGTCAAGGGCGTGTATCCTTATGATCATTATAGCTCCATCTTGAGATTCGCTGAGGGGACTATTCCCTCAATCTAGTCGTTTTACGACAGTCTGCACGATCGTAGGCGTACTCCTGATGAATACAGCTTTGCTAAAAGTGTCAGCAGAGGGAGGGTGTAAAAATGGGTTTAACTACTGCAAGTTGTATTTGCCAAGTGATGTTCTCACTCTGTTGGATATTATGTGTAAAAAAATACGGACAATATATACGAGGAATTTAACCTTGATAAATTCCTCGTATTTATCATCATTTATTATCTCATCTGGTAATGGACCTCATCCTAAAGATTAGCGAGGAAAAAATCGGGCTCATCACTGACATTGATCAGCACTTGTTTATCGAGAGGTAAATGAGGGGTGGTTATGTCTCATGGGGAGCGTATCTTGGAAACTAATCCAACTGGAGAGAAGATGGGGACAAAGTCGGATTCAGTGTTCCTTGATATGAATTCTCTATACCCCTCGGCTATGTCAAATTACGCACTACCCTGCGGTGACTATAAATGGCACTATGACCCTCAAGCCTCTAATTTCCCCAACATTGGCAGTGTTGAGGATATTGGACCGGTTGGATGGTTCATTGAAATTGGGGAGATACCAGTGGAGCTTCACGATTCGGTAAAGGATTTTGTTTTTCCATGCATTAATAGACCTCTGTCGAGGTACTCTTTGAGTACTCGCAATATACATTTGGTCGAGGTGGAGGAATTGTATTGGACAGGTTCAAAACAAAAACTTATTGCCGACCTCCTGCGAACAAAAAGATTATCGTACATCATGTGGCGTTACAATGGTTTTGCGACAATGGTTTCAATGTCACAAAGATTCATAGAGCCCTTCAGTTTGGTCAAAAACCTCATTTGAAAACGTTTGTTGACGCCTTTGTCAAGAAACGTTCTGAAGCGAAAAAAAGGTCAAAATAGAAATCTATAAGCTCATTTTAAATTCGGTCTTTGGTAAAATGTGCGAAAGTCTTCGCAAAAGGAGTCGTTGTGACGTTTTGACTGATCCCGAACAATGTGCTCGGATTATCCAAACTACACTTCCTTTACAATCATTAGCCCGGACATGGTACTATTGATTAGATAAAGAGAAACATTGTCCTTAATAAAAATATTGCTGTAGGCAGTGCCATCCTTGAAATTTCTAAAAAGCTCATGTTGGAATTCTACTACAATGGGGATAGGGTACAGTGGTCGGGGAAGGGACAGGTAGAGGTCTGCTATGGGGACACGGATTCTCTATTGTTAAAAGTAAAAACTGAAAACCTACTCGATGATTTGGCATACAATGAAATCATCAGTTCTCGAATGGACTATTTACTGGGACGGGACGGGGAGGTCTATCCAGAAGTTGTGAAACGTCGGGCACATAATCAACTTTTATTTTTAAAATCAGAAACGGGAAGTGACCAAATCAAATCAATAAGGAGTCCAAATAAAAAAAACGTTGCAAGGGAGCACCTACGCACTATATGGAAAAGAATTTTGATATGGACATTTATTGGAGGGGGGGCGGGGCCTTAGGCTGCTCACCCGCCCACCAGCGGGGCGGGGGGTGGCTGCCATCGCCGGTATCTTTTAATGACTTAGAGCAGATTTTTTGTGGACTTTTGTAAATATAAAATTTGTTGTTGTTATATAATTCATTAAAGAGTTTTTTGTTATGCACAGGTTTTTTTTACTGTTGTTAAATTTTTGTATGTAAATATGTTTAATATAGTAGACTATTGGATTTTAACTCAGTTGTTGATGTTCATTGAATAGGATCGCAAGCCCACAAACACTGAGAGGAGAGATTCTTAGATTATGCACAAGTTTATAACACCCTTCAGAGCTTTTCTCTGTGGGCCATCAATGAGTGGGAAGACAACACTTTTGATGAAAATAATTCAGAATCGTCGAGAAATGTTGTTGTCAGCAGCAGATCAAACATCAATAAAAAATATATACTATTGCTATAGTGTTTGGCAAGTTTTATGACTGAGTAAGGGTAATTAAACCTTAAGTTAAATTCATCAAGGGTTGGATTCTGTATTCAACTCATTGGAACCAAATCCTTGGCTTATTATTGATGATTGGCATAATCGATAGAACATCGATTATGGTCTGAGGAAATGATTCAATTGTTCACAGTTCGTTCTGATCATGAAAAGTTGTTGATCATGAAAGTTGTTCGTGACTCAAGTTCCCTCTTAACTTTAAACAAACAAATTTATCCAGGTCAGCCTAAATTCTTGCTTTCCGCTTACAAAAAGGCAACAAGCAAACCCTATGGATACATTGTAATTGACCTTAATCAAAATATGCCTGAAGAACTACGTTTCGTTAGTAATATTTTCGATCGTGAAATAACTGTATATCTGCCGGTGGGTGATAGAAAAATATAATAGTTGAAACTTTGACGTTGAAGAAGTTATATCACAATAGATACTTGTTCTCTGGCTTTAGTAGTTCAAAACCGCGTCTTAGAAAGGCCATACTGAACACTGTAGATCGAGAATTTATTTAACTCATTTCCGAACTGTGTTTAAATTTAACTGCAGGTAATGCTAACTACCAGGTACTATTAAGAAGAAGACTAGAGAATATCAATCCATTGTTCGTGCACCTTCCAAGAGAAAAACCAGCCAAAACGGAAAAGAAAACATTTAGTTCAAGCGGGGGGAAGGTTTTTTCACAGTTTTATTTCCAATAATGGCCGATCTTGTTAGCAATCTTCTTCCATCATCGTCATAAGAAGAAAATGGCTAAACCACATAAATTGACTGCAATTGATGAGGCTCTATCTCCATTGCAAACTTTTGAGGGTAATCTCATAGATTGTCTCAATGGCAATATTATACCTGATGATCAGAAACTTGATTTTTCAGATGGCACTTCCTCGTATTGACAAACAAAAACCGTATCAAATAAACCCATCAGTGTTGTGAACGTTTTAGATAAGACACAAGGGTCAAGTACTTCTTCAGCAGCAGCACAATTACTATCAGACATATCAAAAATATTAGATTTATTACCTGTTTCCTATCGGGAGCGGGGTAAAAGATTCTTAAATTAATTGAATGAAAGCGGTGATGTCAAAATTGATGCTGTAAGTAAGCAAATCACTCTAGGTAGCAGCATTTACAATCTCATTGATCTAATAACTGATTTTATCTCGAATCACAAGAAAACTGTATTCATTGACACAAATCTTCTCAAATATTTAAACACATCCAACTTTCCAAAAGCACTTGTGTTTAACAGAAAAATTTTAAAGGAATTGATTTCGGAAAATGATGATGAAAATTCTGAAAAGGATGAGTTTAAAACGCTATTGCTAACAGGTACACCAAAATCAATCTACAACAGTGATAATGATGATGATTCAACTTTAAAGGATAGGAAAAAACGTCTCAACCACCGCCGCCGCCGCCGGTATACAAAAGGGTAATGGAAGAGCAAGTGCACATTTACACGCAAAATGGATGAAACTCTATAACGTATCTATGCAAATGTTGGTGAGAAGGGAAGTCTTACCGCCCTCAGTACACTTACTCATACCTCTAATGTCCAACAGAGTGTAGCAAAAGAACATATTCAAAGTGAACCGAGCTATACTGTACATCGAAATCGTAGACTTCACATTAATCAATATCAAAAAACAAAGGCTTTCTACCCACTACAGATCACGGAAGCTGATCTTATGATTTTGGATGGTATACAGCGACAATACAATACACCCTATAAGTACATTCTATTTGCTATTATTATTAGTCGCTACTCCTATGCAATTTTATTGAAATATAAGTTCGGGGAGGATATTGCAATCGCTCTAGAAACAATACTCGCCAAGATTCCTATAGTAAAAATCAGGCAGATCGAGGGAGTGAATTTGTTAATCCGCGTTTAAACAAAATTCTACTGAAATATGGTACAGCGTTGTATCATTGTCATAGCCCAATCAAGCCTGCATTAGCTGAACGATTGATTAGAACCATTCGTCTTCTCAGTTCCAGATGTTCCACACTAAAAAATACTGCCGCCTTTATTCATGATCTGGATAAAATAAAGCATGTTTTAATCATCGTCCTCGTCGCTCCCTGTCCAATCCTAGCCCTCTTGAAGTTCAGCACGGTTACAATACACTTGAGATTTTTCTCAAATAATATCCTTTTAGAAATGAAAGGGGAATTAAAAGCAAATTCTCTGTCGTTGTTACAGTTCGAATCAATCGTCTAAGCACTATTTTTGAAAAAGGAATTTATCTATGGTCTACTGAACTTTTTAAAGTGTCAAAAGTTCTAGAGACTAAACCAATGACCTATCGACTACGAGACAACAAAGGTGATGAGATTTTGGGGAGGTTTTGTGACTATTAGTTACAAAAAATTAAAGACAGTGGTTTTTATCAAATTGAAAAAGTATTAAAAACTCGAACGCAGGGTGGTAAGAAACAGTTGCTAGTTCGTTGACTTGGGTACAACTCTAAATTTAATTCTTGGATAGGTGTTGAAGACGTATACAACGGCCAATGATTTCTATGTGACAGTCATGTCCAATGTTTCCGATCCTCTATGATGATTTGGATAAAACAAGTGATTTTTGGACTAAACTTTCGCCTGCCATTATATTTAAAGGTAGACACGAAGTTGCTCTCGTCGATTGTATTATCAAGAATACATATTACGTTCTGAGAAAGAAGACGCAATACGGGATTAAAGTAAGACCCTTTGACTTCGGTGATGAAGGTGAATTTTTAAAATATACACTGTAAAGTGTATATTTTCCGACAGCTGACATTAACATTTTCAGCATTGAATAGATTCAATGATGAGGTGATTGATGGATGCGACTCTTTGTGGGGGATATAGGTCATCTTAAGAGAAAAAATCTTACTTTGATCTAACAATCTTTTTCATCTTCTTATAGCTCCTGTTTTTCTTCTTTTTTCTTCAAAGTCATTGTTGATGTCTTTCGCTTCCCACCTGTGTAGACACTGATGAGTGAATGGCGATCACACACCCTCTTCAATCTCTCCCCATTTTACTGAGATTTTAATTGTTGGCCAAAAGATTTTGCTGAAGTTCTAATATTTTCCTTAATATTTTCCTATATTCCCATTGAAATTTTATCCGAGATCCAGTCCTGTAGTGAGGAGGCAGCGAAATTCGTTGCAGCCGGTACAATATATTTTCTGGCAAAGGATAGTGCAGAAAGAAATAGCCTAGCAAACCCACTACCAAGACCATAGCCAGACATTGTAGTACGACCCTTTAATAGTCCAACCCATGACGTATTTGACAAGGACTCAGAGCAGCAAAATAACAATCAATGTCAGGAAAGACAAAGGGATTCTTCTATGGTTCATTTTAAGCCATGGGTCGAAAATGACATCTGATGACATACAAACCCTTTGTTATAGCTAAAAGATCACCGACTTCTTCTTAGTGTTAACTGACAGAGTTCTAAATACGAAGTTTTTTTCGGGAACATACTGGAGATTTCTTATATTGTAGTGGCAAACATTGTTTTTTATACCTTTTCTCTCTAGAACACTTTGAAGGGGAAAATTTGAATTAACAATTCTCGATGGTTCCACAAATGAACTGTAATTAAATATACAACTGTCCAAGGAGAAACTAGGTCCATAGTCTCGCCTAGATAACATGTTTCTTACCACTGAAATATTCTGCTTTAATAACGCGATCTTTCAAACCGAGAACTTCACTTAAATCCTCATTGAGGAAAATTCTTTCATTCTCGAAAGTATGGGTAATAAAAGTTCTCCTTTGTTCTGTCGAATAGCTGAAAGTGAAACCACCCCTTTTTCGTCTTGCAATTTTTTAGTTGATAACTCAACACAGCTCACGCATATTGTTGTATTTCCTGTAGGGTGTGGTAGCGATAGGGTAATCATCATAGTCCAAAGTTGCCATTCCAACTTCATCACCGAAGTCAAAGGGTCTTACTTTAATCTCGATGGGGTTTTCTTTCTTAGAAGGTCATATGTATTCTTGATAACACAATCGACGAGAGCAACTTCATATCTACCTTCAAATTTAATGGCAAGGGAAAGTTTAGTCCAAAAATCACTTGTATTATCCAAATCATCCTAGAGAGGATCGGAAACATTGGGCATGAATGTCACATAGAAATCATTGACCATTGTATACGTCTTCAACACCTATCCAAGAATCAAATTCATAGTTGTACCCAAGTCAGCGAACTAGCGACTGTTCCTTACCACCCTGCGTTCGAGTTTTTAATACTTTTTCAATTTGATAAAAACCACTGTCTTTAATTTTTTGTAATTCATAGTCATAAAACTTCCCCAAAATCTATTATCTTCTCGTAGTCGATTGGTCAAAGCTTTAGTCTCTACAACTTTTGACACTTTAGAAAGTTCAGTAGACCATAGGTAATTTCCTTTTTCAAAAATAATGCTTGTACGATTGACGCGAACGGTGTCATCGACATAGAATTTGCTTTTAATTCCACTTTCATTGCCAGAAGAATATGGTTTGAGACAAATGTCGTGTATTGCCACCGTGATGAACTTCAAGAGGACTAAGGTTCTACAGGGAGCGATGAGGACGATGATTGTAAACATTAAACACATTAGTTTATTGACTATGCATATGTTGTTCTTGTTAGTGCTAAGATTCCTTTCAAGTTTCCATGGGGAAATCTGTATTGATACCTGAATTACAGACATGAATATCATCAGAAAAAGATGACAGACAAATAAAACTGACCCAACTTGCCTTTTTTTTATTGTCTTGTAAACAACGACTGCAAAACAATAGAATACTCTTACTTAACAGGCAAAGTTTAGACTTTCAACCAGATACGTAGACAGGAATTTATCTGGAAAGAGTAAAAATTTCACTAGGCAGGGGGGGGGGGTTGGCTTCGAAAAAAATGCAACTAATTATACTATGTTGAGAATGTACTAAATCATAAGATAAATTACAGATCTTGACACTAAGGGGGCATAGGCCTAAAGCCCCTCTTTCTGCATACCTGCAAGACTCAGATAATAAGCTAATTTGACTTGTTTCAGAAATAGGAGGTGTCTTGCTAGAAGTCAACTTAGACACGGTAACAGCAGATGAAGCTTCGATCATTCAAAGCCTGGAGGCAAAACTCCTTCTTGGATGTAATCCGAAAGATGGCATAGGAGCCTTGGCACTAGTAAGAATAGTTACCCTTATTCATTTTTGAGGCCCGGGACAACTCACTCATATATTTTGTGACTAGCTTGAACTAAAATTTGGCAAATGTTTCCAAGAAGAAAGGTCATTACGGTATTATAGACCAATCTAAAAACTAAATCCTTCTCCCTTGTGCTAAAATTAAAGCTATAATATAAAATTACTAGTCCATGCGTGTTTTCAAAACCGAGGCTGCACAAAGAATTCTGATTTAGAGGGTATAGATTGTTTTAACGGTGGAAAGGAGAATCAATAACGGAAATAAAAAAGAAATTGGATTCTACTAAAAATATGTGTTCGAAACTAAGGTTTCTCTGCAGTCTTGATTTCGCATTGCAGACACTATATTCAATTTGATCCCTGTGTAAACTTTCATGAGATGTGTTAATTTCTTTTCCGTGTTATATACAGAGTTGTAAAGTATGTCCCAATTTTACGTAAATCTAATTCCATATTAGATTATTATATCTCTCCCCAACCTCACTCTCTCTCAAAGCTTCAAACCTCAAACAATTATTTTGACTTTAAATATTTAGTTCCATGTTCATCAGCAAAAAATGAGCGTAGAAATGACATATCTAATCATATTTGCTGGTATTTACTCAGTCAACATTTTTGCCTCCACCTCAAATTCAACCTCAAACAATTCAAATTTGTGAAAGAGCTAGAGCGGTAAACTTTCGGTTTCGGAATAAGCACGTATTTTTTATTCGTATAGTGAAAGAATCATTTGTATAGTAATTTGTTTGAGACCAAACCACATTTTTACTAGAATATATAGTTAGTTTCTGTCAATGTTCGGGTGTCTATTTCATAGAAAACTAAGGTTTATATTGTAAACTTTTATGATATTCATTAATTCCTTTTCCTTCTCAGATATAGAGTTGGAATGTTTCAGTCTCAGAATCAGTAAATGTTCAGTTTCAGTAAATGTAAAGGTATCCATTTCCTAGCTTAAATTAATATGAGACAAGATAAGATTACTTCCATCAACTTTAGTTTATCCCTCGTTGCGTGAACATTTATTGTTCTATGTTATATTTATAAATAAACATTTAGTCTATACATATTTTATGAAAGTTAGAGACGCTACAAATCCTACACCGGTCAAACCCCATAATATCAGACAACGCTACCACAGAACTATAAAAAAGACTTTACACTTGGCCCTTCGATCGAAGACCCAACACAGACCGTGACCAGTGTTTCCAATTTGAAAATTTCAAATTCCTGTCCCGCCAGCCGAAAATCCTGAAAATTCTCGTCAGCAGAACCGAAAAATCCTGAAAGTTTTCCTGGCGGGAAATAGCTATGTTGATTTTCCAGAGCAAATGCAACTTCTCTTCATATTTTAACACATACGTTATGATGAAAGTCAGAAAAAGGAATAAGATCTAAAGTTTCCTCTTTTCTGCAGTTTAGCTACAATTTAAGGTAGTTTTAAAGATTCTTGTTCCTTTGATGTTTGTAATCGAACTGTGAGGAAGAAGGAAATCTTATTTTCTACTAGTTTCAATGCAAGCGGATTCCCTGGAATGGTGGGAAATAAGATTTTGAAGTTTCATTACATTTGGATTACAGTATTTGACCGAGTGCATCGTCGAACTCGCCTTTGCTAAGGTTCCTTCCGTACGTATAATGAAAATCTTCAAATCGCAACAACCTTGAACTACCTCAGACGTTGGGTTTGCAAATCTTTAAATTCTCAGAACTTCATGCAAAAAAACACCAAAAGATTACTGGATAAATAAAACATATCAAATATGAGAGGACCAGTAAAAAAAAAAACAAAAAAAAAACAAGAGACTTCGAAGAAACCTGCTCAGACACATCAGCACTTCAAGACTGCACCATAGATAAACTAAATTGGCCAAGATGAAATCTCACACTAATCGCCAAATGTCACATCTCCCAAGATTTTTCGGTGTGCAACAATGGAGGATAGGATGGCGAGGGCCCCTCTCCGTGACTCGTATTTTTTGGAGCCAATTCTGAGCTGATTTTTCCATCTGAGTTTACTCTACCTATCGACTGCAGTCTGAGACTAATTTATTCAATCACTTTCGTCAACTGTAGCGTTTAATTTCACATTTTTCAATTTATCAAGAAGTTGTCTATCTAAGCATAACGAACTTGAGTTCTTTTCGAGACATTTCATGTCGATTTTTGACTGTAAAATAGCTCTTAGCGTAGCAGCTTTCAGCTTGTTGTGCTTTTCTGTTTTCAGGTTCTTCACGACGCTTAAAAATCTCAACAACAGCGATAGAAAAGGGCAAACTGAGTAAATACATAACCATCGATAGAACAGTCCCAAAATGAGGTGCCCTCTGGCGTTCTAACCACCGCCACACTTGTCCAAAAGTCACTAATGTCATCTTTGTTGGTCATGGTACCTGCATGACCCTCCATTCCTCAACAACTTGCTTGGCGTTCCAAGCATGCATCTTGTATTTTTTTCAGCAAGCACATCAAGAGCTGAGTGGCTGACGATGGCCTTTTCCGTATCTGTGAGTTCAACTAGCAAAAACCTTTCTGACTCAAAAATAAATCGCATTTTTATCTTAAGTATGGCTTTAACATAGATTTTCCTAGCTGCTTCGTATATCAGTAGTACCGACGACTGTAAAGCTCGTGGAAGATCGTTCGATTGCAAAGTCTCGAGACTTTCATGAGCTGCAACACCAAGGTATGTTTTGCACAGGGGTAAATATTCATCTTCTAGCAGATGATCTAATTCAAGGGCGACCGTTCCTGCCCTACAGACGTAACTGGGTTTCATAAAGTTCATTGCCGGTGTTTTGAGAAGAGGAACCTCCGGTTTGATCATGTGGAAAAGTGGTTTTTCACTCTGTAAAAGTAAGTTGAAGCTGCAAAAGAGTTCCAGCATATAACTTTGAAATTCCATTTGGATCCGGAATAAGGGGTTGTTCAGAGCTTGAAGAACACGGTCATTAGCATGCGTTGGGACTTCTAGAGATACTAGCTCAAAATATAACGCTAGAGTACTGTTCCAAGATCCTATCTACACACATCTTTAGGGGCAACTATCTTCTTTGGCCAGGTGCTAAGATGCTCCACATGTCTGTCTTCATGAAAGTTTGAAAGTGATCCAGGTCAGACTGGTGTTTGGCACTGACACTAAAATGAGTGTAAATGGTTCTGCAAAGATCCTCTAGCTGCTTGGATAGCTGCTTGCAAGCGTAAGAGGCTACAAGATGAATCATGTGGTTACTACACCTTACGCAGGTGACCCATGGAAACTGAGCTGTAATCCTGCTAACAACAGTGTTGTCAGAGCCGAACTTAGCATTTCAGGTGTTAGCACAAAAATCTATCCAGTTCTCTAGTGGTATTTATCTTTTGGTCAGAGAGTCCACCATTAAACCTATAAACGTCTCAGATCTTCCATCAGAAAAGGGGCTTTTGTTCAAAATGTCGATAAGCTGCTCATTACAATAAGGACCTAGTCCTTGGCGAATCACGTTGGTGACTTTTTGTTTCTAAAATGACACCTTTTCAAGGACAGACTTGGGAGGAAGGCTTTTGATCATAGACACAAGTCTATCCACAACACTTAAGGGCAAGTCATTTTCTACAATAAATGCGGCTATTTTGGCCTTTGTGATCTCCAATTCGTGCTTGTTTACATAAAACATGTGATTGAGTGGTATGGTGCCACGCTTTGAAGCATCTTGGCTTCTGACATGCTCTATATGGTAATTGGACCCCATATGTTTCCTCAGTTCCGATTTGTCAAATCCTAGAGATTTCTTGAAATACAAGGAATAGGCTTTTTCATCTGAAAAAGGATCTTTCTTCAGCCAAGACGTAAATTCAGAGAAATGCAGCCAAGCAGGTCTGAATTTTTGTTTTTTTCCGAGTCTCTTCAACTTTTCCAGATCTTGGTCCACTTTTTCTAGCTTTTGCTATTTTCTCTTCATCGCTTAAATAACCACAGTTATATTCATCGCTTAAATAACACTCCTCAGGATCATCAGACGAAGTCTTTTCAACATCAGAATCAGACGACAAACTTTCCATCGAAAGAACCAAAACAAAAACATTATTTATTAAAAAGTGGACTCGCACAGATAGAAGAAAGAGAGCTTAGCGCACTTTCTTCATTTCTACTTATTTTTGTAGTAGAATACTTATTTTTGGACTATTCTACTTCTAGATATAAAATGTACTTATCCACTTACTTTCTACTTATTTTTGGAGGCATCTACTTACGTTTTACTTGTTAATTCTACTTCTAAATGTATATTATTTTTTCCACTTCTTATTTAGATCTACTTCTAAATGTCAGTCCAGATACTATTATTTCTACTGGCACTCTTTGGATCACAGAAATGAACACTACATCACTGTTAATCCTATAAATGAAGCCTTTGAGCACCAAAATTGCTGCAGATTTTCCAGTCAGGGACAAAGCAAATTGGTGATAAATTGTTTCCTCATAAGCATAAGCTTCTGTCGACTGTAATCACAAGCATCCTCTGAGGATCTTTTTACTGCTGTAGTAAATTACTACACTATTTCTACACTATCTCAGAGCCATTGCCAGATAATCACCTCCATGTGTTTATAGAGACACAATGACAATCGAAACGAGACAATAATTTTTCTTATAATACAGGGGAGCTAGCTGAAATTCAGAGGCCGAGCAAGTACGAAAAGTAAACGTCGGAGAACCTGGTGCTACTAGGGCTGGTCATATTGAACAATCATCTCAAGTAACTGGGCTCGTAGGCAATGAATTCAAAGGAATTGACGTCAAAAGCCCGAGTCGTGCCGCTGAAGCCCTTGAAAAAGCTGGACGTCTGGATTGATTGAAATGTTTTATATCCGTTTATAATAATCTATTGTTTCTGAATAAATGCTTGCATCGAGGTCCGATATTTAACAGTTCCTTTATTTTCACAACTAACGACCGTCAATTTTTAAAATATATAGTTGAGCCAAAGAAAACGGGGACGTGGGCGACAGTATAATAATTTAATATATAACAGACATATCTACTCTCTTTAAACAAGGAACTGTGTATTTATATATAAATATATTTATATATAAATATAATTAATAACTTATCCTTAATTTGCTATTTAAATCGTTTAATTATTACCGGTGTTGATTATTTTAATTGATATTATTTAATTAGTTTATATTTTTTTTTTATTAATTAATTAATAATTTAAAATAGTTACATACCTTAATTAATACTAGCGTAAACTTTAACTTCAAATGACCAAATTATAGGACAAAGCCAAAGCTTAAACTACATTTTAATATCCAGACCACTTAACAACTTAAGTGGCAGCAGTGTAGAAAAGGGACTTTAATCTACTTATTTAAATATTCTACTTTAAGGACTTACTCTTGAAAAGCTATCTTACTGTGTTCCCAGCTATGCATGGCTGCTACTACGTGTTTCAAAAGTTCGTGAAAATATGTCTCACCCTGTATTTTTCAAGCCTAAGATTGACAAAGGTGTGTTTTTTTCCAATTTTTTCCAAAGGTGTGTTTTTTTTCCAATTTATGTCCGATTTTTTTTTTCTATCGAAAGCTCATGCTTCATGACGGTTCACTTTCTGGTTTGAACCATTTTATTACCAATGTACAATCAGGAATTTTTTTTTATTTTAAACACGATTTTACCAGCTCAGAATTCTTCGAATTTTTAAAAACAGGTTTTCCAACGGATTTTCAGCTAAGAATTCCACAGAAACTGAATCAAACCAGATGTTTTCCAAATAAAAATAATTTTTTCATCCGGCCGTGTGAATTCTAACAATCTTTGCAAAACCCAAATTCTGTCAGAATAGACTTTAACTAAGCTATAGGGTGTCAAAACCTCATTAAACTTTCAGAAAATTCTTGGCTGTTAAGAAAATAAAAGTATCGAAAGAAATAAAGTTTGTTCCATATGGAGCCTTTTTTCTTTCTTCAATTTAATAAATAAATATTTATCTATCTAATGCTTCATCATAAAACAATGTGGCTAAAATTGAATATTTTGATAAAGCTTTAGATCCCATAAAATGGAAGCAAGTTCATTCGTCTTTAATAATAGAAAGATATAAGCTATAGACTAATCTCTACTTTCTGCCGCTAGTATCGTGTTACCTAGAAAAGCGATCAAACCATCTTCATCTGTTTTTTTCAGTATTCTTGGCTATGATGTAGATTTTTTTTCGATGTATAGAGAAATAAAACCCATAGTTTCAAATAAATATTGTTCTCATTAAGGTGAAAATTATGTTCTGGTGTTTAGAAGGCTTGGGAAGGGGGCACAGCCCTACTCCTCTTAGTTTCTTCTCATTTTGAGTTGAATTCAGTTATTTATTGCAATTAAATATGAAAAAAATTCCGAGAAAGAAGTTTTTCAAAGAAAACTAAAGAGCCATATTGAACTTGAGGCCAGCATTTCTATAATAATTCAATCTCACAACTACCAGAAATTACCAATAAAAATAAATGAAACCCAAAACGAACAGAAATTAAATAAACAATCACAGCGAACAAACCAAGTTTTGTTTATTTGTGAAACCCCAATTTTGAGTTTCGTTTATTGAGCCGCGTCGCTCCTAACTTACAGTTGGAACTGTTGGATTTCTGGTCGTTTTAATTTTTGATTATTTTAGGAATTTTTTCTACTGGTCTTAATAGCTTTTTACTTTCATTGAAAAACTTCTTTTACAGGAAGTTTTAATTAATTTCTGTTTGTTTTTTATTTCCAGAGTTTCAAGTTTTCCAATATTCCCCATTTCAACATCAATTTCTTTTTTCAACATCAAAGTGTCAAAACACCAAAGTGTGAACATCAAATTTTCATAGTTCAGCCTCTCCTTCAATTCTCCTTGAAAGTGGTCACAAACAGATGGAGCAGCAGTTGCTTGCAGTCGCAGTCACAGTTACAAGCTGTCGCAGTTGAAAGTAGTCACAGTTGTAGCTCAACATTTCCCAAATTTTTGCCTCATCACCCTTAGCCTTTTTGGACACTTCCAGGATAAAATTTCCCCCCCCTTTCTTAATAATAAATCCTGCATGTAAGGAAGTGGACAAATTACATAATTTATATTTTTTACCCCGGGGTCTGCGGGGGCATGGAATCATCCCCAGAGACTTAGCTACCAGAAGTTGTGACTATTTCGAATAAAAGTAGCTTGTAAAATGTCTCTCATTGTTAAAAAGAAAATCTAAAAGGGGAAAAGGGAGGAGAGACGGCTAGCCATCGTTCCTTTTTCAACATGCCTTCAACTTAGTCAGCAAAGTTTCAACTTAATGCCCTTGGCCGTTCTTTATATCTTGCTGTTATGTTCTTTTGGAAAACCTCCCACACATAGCATGCTTTGATTTCGTTTGACATCCCATCCCCCTGAATATTTTCTAAAAGTTATATCTTAATATTCTTTGCCTTATTGGAGACTAGGGATCAAACATGCTTTCTTTCCAAAATAGCCAACTTTGTATTTAAAAATGGGCAACTTATATAACTTACAAAACTTGCCCCCAAGGGGTAGGGGGTCAAGTCATCTCCGGAGGTGTAGTTATTAACTGTTTTGAACAAGATGGATATTCCAAAATTTTTATCAGATATCTTTGGAGAGAGGGTAGCTGAAAAGGAAATGATAGGGGGACTAGTTGCCCTTCGACCATTTTTTAAACCTCCCTCACCATATGCTGGAATTTATATTTAATATCCTCAGCTATTCTTGTAATATTGTTGATACACCTTTTTGATAAACAGGATGCACACACTATCTTTAGATTTAGTTTAACATGCCCCTCAACATTTCCCGAAGTTTCACCTTAATACCCTTAGTTTTTTCGAAAACACCTAAAATAAACAATACCTTCTTTTTTCTAATGATAGACCCTGCATGTAAAGAAGGACAAACTGCGTAATTTACATTCCTTAACTTTTGGGCTGTGAGGAGGGGGGAGGACACTGCATACCTGGAGGTTTAGTTACTGGACCCTTTGACTATTTTGAACAAAATCACTTTAAAAATTTTGAACAGTGATGAGGGGAAGGAGCACGTAAGAAGGCTGGTTCAGGGGGTTAAGAAAGCATGTAAGGGGGGATGGTTAACCTCTGAATGCTCTTTAACATCCTCCTAAATAATTCCTGAAATTTTTAGCTTAATACCCTTAGCCCTTCCTCAGATAGGGATGATACGTCGTTTTGACAATCAGCTTGCACACATGTGTTTTATATTGTTCGGAATCCTTCTCCAAAGCTTTGTGTCATTCCCATAGGCACAGTTGTTTGAGCTTCTGACTATTTTTTATCAAATTGCAACTTAAAAGGCATGAGAGGGGTCTGCCAGCCCTCCAACCACTTTTTAACATCCCCCTCAATATGTCCAAAAAGTTTCAACTCAGTGTCGTCAGTCGTTTTTAAAATATTGCGGATCCTCCTTTTTGATAAACTGAATGCACATAGTGCATTTTGTTTTAGCGTAATATACCCCACAAGAATCTCCAAGGTTTCACCTTGATGCCTTTGGCCTCTTCCGATACATCCAGAATAAAATATTTCTCCTTTTCCTAATGATAAATCCTGATGTTAACAATGGCCAACTTGCATAAATTACAGCCCTTGCCCTGGGGCTGTGGGGGAATTTTCAACCCCAGGATTATAGTTAATTGACTTTTGGACTACTTTCAACAAAATTGTTACCTCAAAATTTTGATCCGATGCCTTTGTGGAAAAAGTTCATTAGGGGGAGGGGCGGAGCTGTGTAACCTGCAATTTCTTTTGGCTTTTTAAAATGCAATAAAACAATAAACTTACAATCGGATGGGTCCTCTCTGAAGTTTATACGACCACCCCTTCCATAAAAACCTTATATGTTAACACTGGACAGCTAGCATAACTTATAGCCCTAGCCCCGAGGGATGGAGGGCTTATCAAACATGGAACCATAGTTATTTAACCTTCAGAAGATTTAGAAAAAAAATGACTATCTTAAAATTATGATCGAAGTTTTTGGTGAAAAAGGGTGCTGGGGGCTGGTTATCCTCCGATTGCTTTTGGCTATAAAAAAGAGCACTAGAGCTTACGATGTACAACTGGATGAGCCCCCTCCGAAGTTTATACGAAAGCCCTTCCATATTAAGTGTTTCTGGGAAAAAAGAGTAAAATATGGAAGTCTTATGGCTCTTTACTATAGGTAGCGCTATAGCGCTGCCTCTGATTTCAGTAAATTTTGGGGTTCCATCATCTATTGGTGGCGATTTGTGGTAGTTTCACGGTCAAACAATTATTTGAATTTATTTTTACTCGTCTTTGGTTTAATTTAGCTCTTTACTTTTCTCTGGGAAACTTTCTTTGTGGGAAAAGCTTTTCAAAATGAATCGATAGTGAGAACAATATACCGTTTTTGAATCTTTAAGACTATTACAATAATATGCATAAATATTACAAGAAACAAAAGCGAAAATTCAGGCTGTGGTCTTTTACATCACTGTTAATTCATTCGAAAATAACAGTCTCTTCTAAGCAACAGAAAAACGGGCTGCTAATAATCCCATTAGGACATACAATTCAATTCTTCTGGTAGAAATCCAATACTTGTGACAGACGATCCACCACAAGATTGAACAGGGCTGCTAAATTCTCATTAGTTCCTTTTCTTGTCTTACATCCAGTCTAACAATCTCTTGAAACTCAATTATCTCTGCGTGCTATTGCTTAGTTCAAAGAGATATGAGAATCTTCGATTTTCTGCTAAGATTTATCAATATTATTTAGCTTTGAAAACTAGAGAAAGGTATTATTAAGGGAAATGAAACTCCTTTCTGAATTAAGAAAAGAAATACATTTCTAATCTTATCAGCTTTTAGTTAGTTCTTTTAATGTATTTTTATTTCGTAAATAAGTTTCAAAAGAAAATGGACTGTCAAAAGAATTGGTTAGGTAACTTGTCACACTGGTCTACATGAAGTTCGCAAGGACTGGTTTACATAAAGTCCGTAAGGACTGGTTTGTATGAAGTTAGTAAAATTCCACCTGATTGATGTACATTTTTATGCTAACAGCATGGCGATTTAAAACCGTTATAGTGGTTCTATTGCAACAAAACCCCCATTGTTTATATTTTTCATCAACACTTAAGGAAGGGGGGGAATGGTGGATGGTGTGACAACCCTCCTATTAAGGGCTAATTTTGGTGTAGTACCCATTACTTCTCTATAATCGCATCTTCAAAAACCTTCAATTTATTTTAAAAATTAGGCCTTTTGTTTAATTATTTAAAAACATCCACCCCATAAATAAATAAAAAGATTAGAAATAAAACCTAAAAATAGCTGGAATAAAGATATTAATAATTTAAGTTTAACGATAACATATTTTATTATGAACGTATCAATGAAACCAAACACAAATTGATTAAAATAAAAAACAAAGTTCACCTTGAAAAATAAATCCATTACTATACACAAGAGTTGGGCTAGCGCCCTTGAATTTCTTAAGTGCTCAAGAGTCATTCACTCCATATAGGGCCTACACCCGCGTCCTACGCCTAATTAATTGTTCACATTAGGGTACCCTGGCCTTGGGACTTACCTATATATGTTTCAAACCATTCAGAGGCAAACGATTTTTTTTTATATTCAGACAACCTAAGATCACCCTTCGAAACTCCCCTCCCCTGACACAACCTAAAATCCTCAAGCTTTTAAAACCCCTGAGAATTTAATTAAGACAGGTGGAGAAAATCTTTTTGCCTTATTCAATAATGTAAATTACATCCAGCATTGGTTATTTGTAGTATCAAAACTTTAGCAAATCATTCGCTCCAGCAAAGTAAACAGACTGTTAAAACTTACCAACATTTGTTTTAAAGTTTTGTTTAGCTAATATCCTATCTTTTTGGATGTAATAGAATCGGCTAGAAAAACTGCAAAAAAAAAGTATCGTTTTAAATAAGAAACTTAAATTGAAAGTCATAAATGTGTTTATCACGAACAAAATTAATGAAACAGTTCATGGTAATGATCTCTAAGTAAGGAGTGACACGGCTCTATAATAACCGAAGCTTTTAAAATGCAGTTGATATAAAAAAATATTTCAATAGAATTAATTAAAAATAAATTTAAGTCATATTGCTCAGGAATTAAAAAAATTTCTAAGTTTAATCCATATTGGAGTGTTAATAATTCATTGCAAGTAATAGATTCTCTGGCTTTAGTTTCAGCCAAAACAGTCGAGTCATTTGATTATATACAAATCTACCAGTTAATTTAGTATTTGTAAATTTAAAAAAGATTATTAAGAAGGCTTTTCTTTTGTCTAATTGAGCTTTTTTAAAAATTGATACGTATAATAAGAAGGCGGAATGGACTAATTACTGTAACAGTACAACTAGTTCAAGATGTTATAGCTTAGATATGATTTATGATCTACTAGAATTTATTCTATTTAATACTTTTATAAAATTTAATTGTAATCTATATAATTAAAGCATTGGAATTCCTATGGGGGTAATGCTAGTTCATTTATAGCGGACCGGTTTTAAGTTATTTAGAATATGAATTTATGATTGATAAAAAGAACCCAAGTAATATAAAATATTTGCTTTCAAATAACAAAAGATATTTAGATGACCTTCTGGTGATAAATTGTCCAAATTTTTTAGAGATTTCAAATAAAATGTACCCACCAGAGTTAAAGCTGGAATCCAGCAACGGGAATGACAATTATGACCATTTTCTAGATTTAGATATTAATGTCATACTTATATTAGCTTTTAAAATTAGTTATTCTAATGGCACGAGAACAAAAATGAAACCTTAAACTATCAAAAAGTATACCGTGGTATAAATCAGACCATAAGTGAAGGAGAGAAAATATTACAACAAATATTAGGAATTATTGTAACATAAAGAGGAAGAGGTATAGAATGCCCATCATATGTTGAAGTTAACAATTTTTGGGTAGCCGCAAAGCTTTGGACCTAAAAAAACGACGAAAGTCACGTTTTTAACAATTCTTACAAATAACAATTCATTAGGGATAAATCGTTTTAATGGACAGTAAAAAACAATGACAAAAATAAATCTGGATATTTCGGTCACACATACAGTGACACCATCATTACCAAATACCCGGTAATTTTTTTGTCACCATTTTTCACTTTCTATTAAAAGTATTTATTCCTATTTGAACCGTTATTTTTAAGACCAGAGGAAAACGTGAATTTCGTTGTTTTTTTTTCGTCTTTTTTTAATCCAATGGGACTCGCTATGTAATTCTAACTATATATTTAAAACAACTCGTTCTAAAAACAAACAAAACACTTTTGACTTTATCTTCACAAAATGAATTCTGTATTCTTGTTTGAATCTAGTTTCCAGTAAATTCATCTTCTACACTATTAAGTTCTTGTAGGCAGTTCAGATAAAAAAAAAACAATACTTATTTCAAATTCAACTTGAAATCAAATTAATAGACAAATTTATCTCTTAATTTTATAAGAGAAGTACAAGTAATAATAAAATTGTGCTGGTATGATCATTTGTATCAACGTTACCATGGTGTGACCGATTCTATCAACGTAGGATTATGGCTGACAAAAAAATTATAATAAAAATAAATAAATAAAAAAAACAAAAAATAAAAAAAGGAAATGTATTATTAAAAATATCAAATACTTTGTTGCTTGAAATAAGATCAGAAAAATATAGGATGATGTTGCTTAAAATCTACTGTTTCTTGAAATAAGATGTAAAATCAGGAATTGCATTATTAAAAAGTACCAAATATCTTATTCTAAATGTTTTTTTTTTCTTTAAACAAGATAGGGAAATATACAATGGTATTGTTTAAAATGTTTTATTTCTTGAAATAAGATGAAAATAAGCAAATGCATTAATCAAAATACAAAACATTTCAACAAAATGTTTTGCTGCTTGAACTAAGATGAGAAAAACACGTGAGTGTTGTTCAAAATGTGATGTTTCTTGAAAAAAAGATGGAAATATGCAAACGCATCATTCAAAATACGAAATATTTTTCTGTAAAATGTTTTAGTGCTTGATGTAAGATGAGGAAAATATGTGATGGTAAGACATTAATATTATTGGTAAGACATTGGTAAGACAGGTAAGACATGATAAAAGACATTCTAGACTGAAATAAGAATAGAAATAAGCAAAGCTCTTAAGCGCTTTAAGTCAGGGCTTGAAGTTGGTGTGCAGAATCTAGTTGACTCAAAAGATATTAGGTAAGATCAAAATTAAACATTGCTAAAAACATCCTGTTGGGGATCAGTTTATTGTTCACCGTTTATGTAAAAATGGAGAACTATAGTAAATGAATGTTTCCAATACAATTTCGGGTAGGCAAACGTAATTATCATGTTTGAAAGAAAAGCAATTTGGGTGCTTTAGATCTGGGCTTGAAGCTAGTATGCAGAATTTAGTTGACTCAAAAGATATTACGTAAGATAAATTAAACATTTCTAAGAACCTCATGTTGGGGATCACTTTATTGTTCACCATCTACATAAAAATGGGATACCGTAGCAAATGATATCAATTTATTGTTTCGAGTACAGTTTTGGGAAGGCAGACATAATTGTCATATTTGAAGGAAAAGCAATCTAATTGACACAAAAGATATTACGTAAGATCAAATTAAACATTGCTAAAAACACTCTGTTTGAAATCAGTTACTGTTCACCGTCTATGTAAAAATCGAGAACTCTAGCAAATAATAGCAATTCTTTTCTTTCCAGTGCAATATCGGGTAGGCACACAGTAATTGTCCCGTTTGAAAGAAAGGTAATTTGGTGATATATATCAGGGGTTGAAGCTGGCATACAGAATCTAGTTAACACAAAAGATGTTAAGTATAGATCAAAATTAAAGCCCCCCCCCCTTGCCGGTGCCCATGGCCTCGTTAAGCCAAAATGAGTAGAAATACATTCAAATAATTTTCCAAGCGTAAAACGACCATAAATGAATGAATTGAACCCAAAGCGAACAGAAATAACAACAAATAACCTATTCAAACTCAAAATAGCAACAATTAGCATGAGTAGGGCTTGACAACCCTCACACCTCAAGATCATAAATAAATGAATTAAACCCAAAACGAACAGAAATAACAATAAATAACCTATTCAAACTCAAAATAGTAACAATTAGCATGAGTAATGCTGACAACTCTCACACCTCCCCAAGATCAGAAAGTAAATTACACTTTAGTGAAAACAAAATACATTTTAAATTTTTTCACTTTTTTTTTACTTCAACTAATAAAGAAGTATTAAGACTATAAGGGATAGATATCAGAATATGTATATCAAACTGACAATAAACGATTTTTTTTTTTTAAGTAAAGTGCAAATTATTTTCTGGTCTGAAAAAGACATGGGTGTTGTCAGCCATACTCCTTTTACTTTTTGCTCGTTTTGAGTTTGACTAGGCTATCTATTGTAATTTCTGTTAGTTTTGGGTTTCATTTATTTGTTAAAGGTGTTTTGTGGTAGTTTTACACTTGGAAGATAAGACAATCACACTCATAGAATTTGACAGTGCTTTTGTCAATGAAAACTTAAACAATTTATAGTGCGTTGGTTCCCAATGCAACCTATCTTTTCAAAGGGTAGCTAAACCTTCTTGAAGTTTTTACTGTCATAGGATTCAGCTGAATTTTGATGATTGTTTGCCTAATTTTTTTTTGCCAAAAATTGCAGAAGTTCATATAGAAGTCTTTTCAACACAAATGGATTTGTGTTTTTTTTTCTAGGTTTTTAAGACACTTCTGGTGTGTAAATTCCTCTTTTTCGCGTTCCTTAGAACTTTTCAACGAAACTAAAAAAAAACTCAAATAAAAGTTTCAAATTTATAAACCTTATTTTCCACAGGGGGGGGGGGGAGTATTTTCCGCCGTGGCCGGTGTTTACCCCCCCCCCCCGTGGAAAATAAGACTTTATAAATTTGAGAATTTTATTTGAGTTTTATTTTTTTAATTTCCGTAGGGGGAAGAAATTTTGGTACTTGTGTATTATGCGCCACTCACTCAGGTTTACGCTGTGTAAAATTTGAGAACACACCGGTTTTTTTGTTAGTTTGTTCCTTATTTTAGAAATAAATTTGCGCTATAGATTTGCACATTAGGGGGGGGGGTAAGCATAGCGGGTCTGCATGCAAAATGTGTTTGGTACAATTATTCTGCACATTAGATAGAAAGATAAATAAGTTTATTTTAAAGCCAAATATACGGCCATGATCGCAGTAAAATAAATAGGCTAGTTGGCTTTGGGAACCAATAGATTCTAAATTCTTTAAGTTTTTAACGGGCGAAGGTACTACCATGTTCTACGAGTTTATATTTGGTATATGCGAGGTATAGAATAAACGACAGTCACCATTAAAAAATGAGTGAAACACCAAACTAGGGGGACTTACAGCGAGCGGCCAAGTCAGGCTCACAACAAGAACGAGTTAAAAAAAGTAAGGCTGACAAAACCCATGTCTTCTTCAGACCAGAAAATGATTTGCATTTTACTTAAAAAAAAAAAAAACTAAAAAAATAACCGTGTATTGTCAGTTTGATATACATATTCTGATATCTATTCCTTATAGTCTTAATACTTCTTTATTAGTTGAAGTCAAAAAAGTGAAAACATTTAAAATGTGTTTTGTTTTCAGTAAAGAGCAAATTGCTTTCTGGTCTTGAAGAGGTGTGGGGGTTGTCAGCCCTACTCATGCTAATTGTTACTATTTTGAGTTTGAATAGGTTATTTATTGTTATTTCTGTTCGTTTTGGGTTTAATTCATTTATTTATGATCTTGAGGATGTGTGAGGGTTGTCAAGCCCTACTCATGCTATTTGTTGCTATTTTTAGTTTGAATAGGTTATTTATTGTTATTTCTATTCGTTTTGAGTTCAATTAATTTATTTATGGTGATTTATGGTAGTTTTACGCTTGGAAAACTATTTGAATTTATTTCTACTCATTTTTGGCTTAACGAAGCCATAGGCACCGGCAAAGGGGGGGGGGGGAACAGGGGGCCACGGCCCCACCTGGAAATTTTGAACTGTATAGTAATTATAAGGAAACCAAAGGAAAAAAGCAGAATAGGGGAAAACCATGTAAAAAATGTTTGTTACCCCATTGTTGGCTGCCTGCCAATAGATTTTGACCCATAATAAGGAAAAATATAAGTTTTAATTTGTGACTGAGTGACCCTAAACAAGTTTTTCACAAAAAAAATTTCTATATGATTTGGTTGGAGCAAAAAAAAACAAAAACAAACAAATAAACACGCATCCGTGATCTTTCTTCTGGCAAAAAATACAAAATTCTACATTTTCGCAGATAAGGGCTTGAAACACCTACAGTAGGGTTTTCTGTTGCGCTTAATCTTGTGGTTTGATTTTCATTAAAATTCTATCACTTTCTGGGGTTTTTTCAAAAATAAGGCAAATTTTTCTCAGGCTCGTAACTTTTGACGGGTAAGACTAAACTTGATGAAACTTATATTTGAAATCAGGATAAAGATCCGATTCTTTTGATGTATCTACTGCTATGAAAATTCCGTTTTTTAGAGTTTTGGTTACAATTGAGCCGGGTCGCTCCTTACTTACAGTTTACCACGAACTGTGATCGCTGATCAAAGTTTATGTTATTTATGCCTTTCATCTGTGTTATTATACTATGTTCATGGCCGTATATTTGGCTTTAAAATACACTTATTTTTCTATCTATCTAATATGCAGAATAATTGTACCAAACACATTTTGCACAACCTTAAAGTAGCTCTTTAAGACCCACTCAGGAACAAATATTCTTTCCTTCCCTAATTATGAATCTTATATGTAAACAATGGGCCAACTGAATAATTTAATATTAGTCCTTACTCAAAACTTGCATTCAAAGAACTGAAATAAACTTAAAGTAATGCCTGAAGATACCCTTGTTTCTAAAGATTTTTTTAAAGTTTTTCATTGGTTGACCCAGGTACCAACGGGCAGCATCCCTCCCATAATTATTTTCAGAGTGTGCCACTGTTTCTAGTGCCACTGTATTCATCGATTGCGTGTCTTTGGATGAATTCACAACATAAATTTTTTGGCTCATCTCGGGTGCTCCTGTTTGCGAGTACCTTTGTTTCGTGTGAAGAATGCAACAAGTTTTGAGGATTTTAAAACATTTGATAACATTGTTTATTCCACAAACAAAAAACTATGCCTGGCCCATGGCCTTGTATCTGGCAATAAACTGTTGTTCAACGCCCTAGCGGATTCGGCACTATCCAAAATGCCTTCTATAATGCGAATATTCTTCATACAGATTCTTGTTTTTGATAATCCTGCAGATCCAAAAACACTTTGGAAAGAGGAGCGAACAAACGTGAGTATTTTGGGGTTGCCACTTACAACAGAATCAATATATACAAGAACGCTGCATACCAATTCCAAAGGCCTGGCCTCAACATTGGCTACATAGTTTTGTTTTCTTAAAACTGACATATTAATACTTCTGGCCAAAAAAAGGATCTACAATGGTCGTAAATTTAAGGTTGAATCAGTATTATTCATAGGGTGGTTGTATTGAAACAATATCTGAAACATTCCAGGCAAAATAAGGGGGAGTTCTTGTTTGGCATCTGACCTGTAAACATCTGTTTTGTTTTTAAGCCGGATTAAATTTAGAATAAATTACAGTGGACAGTTTCGCAATAAGTGAATTAATTCGTTTCGCTGTATTCACGTTTTGTGAAAAGAAAAAGGACTTGCTGTGGCTTAGTTATTTTGTTAATAATTGGATGCTATGCTGCTTTGGATGTCAGAAAACGGTGGAAAAAAAATGTCGCTGGCCTTTATGGTCCACTGGGCCACCCTGCAAGAGCAGTGATTGCCAACACCTTCCGTGGGCCTGCCCACTACAAGATAAGTCTCATTTTGGTTTTTCATTTTTAATTTTGGGTTTTCTTTCTCACACTAATCATGACGTCTTTCAAGCAATTTGATCTTGCACAGGCGAAATTTGCAGGCTATCCATTGTGACCTGTACGAATTCTGAAGATTACGAAAATTGACGGAAAGTGAACTAACTTTTGATCTTTGATTACGGGGATCATAACAAGCATATTGTTTCTGAGAATAATCTTGTATCGTACAAGGATAATATTCAAGAGGCTTCTACTAAAACTGCGAAGAATGTGAAACACGCTTTTGAGGAACTTGAGCGTTTTCCAAACATTTACAGGTCTATTTCAAAAGCGTTTGCGGCACTAAAAGTACCGGATCAAGCTGCCGTACTGCCTGGTTAACAGTCTGCTTTATTTGCACGAATTTCCAATACAGAACAGGAGCTTGAGAAAACTAGGGAATCTATAGTTAGAGAGATAACTCGTCAGGTTTCTGCCAAGTGTGGCTCGAATGCAAAATCTGGTCTTAAAGATTCAGCTGAGACTATAATTAGCGAGTAATATAAATCTGTTTCACTAGAGTTCAACCCCATATTAGACCGTATCGAGCGTGAGTTGAAGATTTATTGAATGCAAAGCTGCAATTTGGGGAATCAAATTGAAAAAATCGAACTCAAACTAGATATTCTTGATCAAGAAAATGTGTTGGACAGTTTTGTTTTCAACGGTCTGAAGCAAACGCCAGGAGTTGACCTTGAAACGACTATGCTAAGTGTCCTTTCGACACGGATGGGTGTTACTGGTATATCTTCTGGTGAATTATCAAGTGTTTTCCGGTTTAGAATGAATGGGCCTCATACCACCAGTGACAAAGCTGCCCCAGTTTTAGTGCAATTTGTTAGTATAGAAGTTGCTCGAAAAGTGTTCTTACAGAAGTCTAAACTAGCTGGGTCTGGAATCTTTTTGTCGGAATCCCTTACAAATCGACGTCGCGACCTGCTAAATGGCGCAAGGGATTGCTTCGGGGTTGATAATGTATGGACTGACTGGAGCAACATACTAGTGATGCTGCCTGGTGAACCGTTTGCTCTGCAAATAAGATTTTTCTCTGAATGTGTAGGAAATCGTATTTGTGTTGTTTTCTCTAGTTTTTTCTTAGCTGTACAGCGTTGTTGCCTTTTTTATTTCTCTTTCTTTTTAACGATTTTTTCATTCTTATTATTATTAGCATAAATTCTTTTGGTCTCCCGTTTATTTTATTCTTGCTTTTCCTTTTCTTTTGAGGGATCCGTTTTGTTTCGTTTTTGGTTTTAGTCTTTCTATTATTATTTGCAAAGAAAATGTATTGGTCTCCTATTTTTATTTCTTACTTTTTTTTTCTTTTTTTTTTTTATTTAGAGAGATATGTTATATGTTTATTTATTTACTTTCGTTGGTTCTTCACTTGATGATTTAATGAGCCGACCTTTTCGTCTAGAAGAGGTTTTATCGGCACCAATAGCAAGAGATACTGAGCCGTGTATGAACCAAGTTAGATTTCAGCCGTTAAAAAATAGTGCTTATGTCCAAAGATCGAAGTTAGACCCCAGGGAAACCGATTCGTTGCGTTTATGTGCCTTGAATTGTCACCTCATTACTGGTTATGAAGATGTGTTGCAATTTCTTTCTGATTCTCAAGGAAAAATTAGTTTTATTGGTATATCTGAAATTTTTTTTAGTCAGGAACACTCTTTCTCGCTGTATTCTTTTCCAGATTATAATTTGGAGGCTAAAAACCGGACGTCACTTCACAGAGGGGGAATTGCGTGTTTGATTTCAAAGTCATTGACTTACCAAGTAAGAAATGATATTGATGTTTGGATAGAGGGTAAGTTTGAAAGTTTTAGTATTGATTTAAATTTGGGTAGTAGTAAATTTTTGATTAGTATTGTGTATAAGCCACCGAGCGCAAGTTGGGAAGATTTTGAGCGTGGATTTGATCAACTTACGCGTGCGGTGTCTCGGACAGGTTTAGATTTTATTTGTATGGGTGATTTTAACTTTGATCTGCTATCGCTGAATGGAGTGAATCTTGATTTTTTTTTAATTTGATGGTTGCTAATGATCTTTTTCCCCTAGCTAATATTCCAACACGGGTTAAAAGTCATTCAGCTACTCTCATTGACAATATTTTTGTTGGTTCGAAGTATCTGGATCGTAGTTATGCTGATGTGGTTCTGTACCCTTGTTCTGACCATTTTCCAGTTCTCGGAACGGTACTTTGTGTCCGCATAGAAAGAAATGAAAGAAAAAAAGTGAAGACTCGATCGTTAAAAAGAGAGAACTTACAGAGGATTGGTGATGAGTTAAGCAGCACTGATCTTAGAGATATTTTGGAGATAAAAGATGACGCTTCTGGGGCATTTGATTGCATGATGGGGATCATACAGCCAATTTATGACAAGACTTGCCCAGTTAAATTTGTGAAACCGCATAAGGATCAACCCAGGAAGCCTTGGATAACTACAGAAATTCTTGAAGCGTCACATTTAAGAAATCAAGTGTATGTAGATTATTTAAATAGTAGGTGTGTCAAGAAATTGGAAGAGTTTAGAATAATACGCAATAAAGTGAACTCAATGAGAAGGAAAGCTAAAAAAGAATATTTTGCTAACCAACTGAGTTTCAATAAGGATAGCGCGAGAGGAACTTGGAAGGTTATAAATGACATATTTGGAAAGAGGAAAGAAGATCCCCCCAAGTCGCTGTTGATTTAAGGAGACGCAGTGGGTGATGAAACGATTATTACTAATAAATTTTCTGAGTTCTTCTCAAGCATTGGTCAAAATGTGCAGGTGGAAGGGTTAGTGAATTTTAATAATGATTCCTTGGAGGCCGAATTTTCGGATGAAAGAGGAATTGGAAATGAAATTGAATTTCAACCGTGTACTGGAGATGAAATTCCGAAGGTTGTGAAAACAATCAAATCTAATTCAGCAGGGAAAGATGGAATTAATTTGAAGGCTTTTAAATCAGTGATGTGTTACTTAATATCATGTCTCGCCCACATAATCAATCTTTCCCTGGAAACTGGGGTATTCCCCGATGCGCTTAAAAGGGCAAAAGTCATCCCTCTCCATAAAAGTGGGTCTAAGCTAGATATCGAAAATTATAGACCTATATCAATCCTTCCCCTGTTTTCAAAAATATTTGAAAAAATTGTGCATAAAAGGCTATATGATTACCTTACGAAAAAAGGGATGTTAAGTGAAACTCAGTTCGGCTTTAGGAAAGGTCACTCGACGTCGGACGCCGTGCTTTCTCTCTGTGACATTGTAAATAGATGCTTTGAACGTGGTGAAATCCCTTTGACTGTTTTTATTGATTTTAGAAAGGCGTTTGATACAGTGGATTTTAAAATTTTACTCAAACGTCTACAGTCCCTTGGAGTTCGTGGTAATTATCTGAAATGGTTTGATAGTTTTTTAAGTGGATGATCTATTCAAGTTGTTTTAAATGATGCATTTTCTTCTCCCTATCAAGTTAAGTGTGGTGTACCTCAGTGATCTTTCTTGGGACCACTTCTGTACCTTGTGTATGTTGATTCAATGCGTTTTTACTTACCGGAGTGTTTTATCACGACTTTTGCGGATGATACTGCTTTAACTATGTCTAGTCGAATGATTGATGATCTATTGTTGAAAGTAAATAGGATTTTAAAGTCATTTTATGTATTTAAAAGTTTAAGCCTTTTGTCTGTGAATGTTAAAAAAACTAATTTTATAATTTTTAGGAGAGTTGGTAAGCCTCCGAGTGTTGATGGAGAGATATTTTTTAATGGTAAGCCTTTGCCACAGGTACACGAGGTGCGTTATTTGGGCTTCCAGCTTGATTGTAATTTGTCTTGGAAGCACCATAGTGATCTTGTTGCAGCTAAAGTTGCTAGAGGTCTGGGAATTTTGCGTCGTTTGAAGCATTTTTTACCATTGTCGGTTCTTTTATTATTGTATCATAGTATTGTTGCGCCTTATATGTCTTATGGTTGTGTCATTTGGTCTAGCAATTTTTATACAAATTTCAAAAGAGTGCAGATTTTACAAAATAAAACAGTCCGTCTTCTTGGGAATTATATAGAAATTGTGAATGATACCACGTCATGTTTTAAAAAATTAAGAGTGCTTAACATTGGTCAGATTCATGATTACCAAGCTTCTATTTTTGCCTATAGATGTTGGAATGATGTATGTTCCCCAGTTTTTACAAATTTTTTTCGCGTAAATAGTTCACTCCACAGGTATGCGACTAGACAGGCGGAAAATTTTACGGTTGAGTATCGAGACACCACACGTGCAGGTTTCGGGATTCGGTAATTGGCTCCGGCTATTTAGAATGATATCCCAGTTTGCGTTCGGGAAGCTGAACACATTGGGTCGTTTAAAGTAAAAATAAAAAAACATTTTTTGGGAGAGGGGAGGTAATTTATTATTATTGTCATAATTAATGTTTTAATTTTTTTTTTCTTCATAGTTTTTGTTATTTTTTTTTAATTTGTGAGAGAGTGTTCAAGTTTTTTTTTCAGGTCTTTTTTTTTTTTTTGAGATTTTGAATTTTGAGTGGTTTAGAATTAGAGGATTTCAGCCAGATTTAATCAGGCTTTTTTAGCCTTCTCCGGGCGGTTGCTTGTATATAGTTTATTTTGTAATTAGTAGTAAATAAAGCAAGTCAAGTCAACTCAAGGAGGGGTGTTATCCCACAATAAATGCAAATGTCAATCAGATGTAAATCCAAATGCCAATCAGATGTCCCAACGTGTAACAGAAGGATCAGATATGAAAAACAGCTTCAGGACAGGGGCTGGTTTATCTCTAATCACTTTTGACAAACAAAAAGGACTGGAATTCTCAATTCCGATTTATTGAACATCCTCCAGAGCTTCTAAAACCACAAGGGGGGAGATTTGGAATGAAGAAGGGGCAGCACCACTACTATACAGAATAAATTCTGCTACTTTGGGGTATATTAGTACTCTTTATTCTCATAATAACAGCGTAAACCAGAAATATTCCCAGAAATCAAGAGGGATTAAATATCAATTCCAACCTCCCCATTACCTATCCTTACAGCTAATTATATATTTACCTTCAGGTGCAATAAGAGTTAGGATGTTTTGGCATCAAAATACACCATTTGAGGCATTTCCCTCATCTCAAAAAAGTAGAAAAGGGTATAGGTAGGGGTGGTTGTCCTCGGATCACTTTAGAATCTTCAAAATGGCACTAGACCTTTTGATTTCCACTTTAATGAGCCTCAATACAAAATTTATAAGACCACTCTTTCCCATAAATACGTTATATCTTAACAATGGGCAACTTGCATTTTCAAATTTTCTATATTGCAAATTTTATATGATTTGGTTGGAGCAAAAAAACAAAAACAAAGAAATAAACACGCATCCATGATCTTTCTTCTGGCAAAAAATACAAAATTCTACATTTTCGCAGATAGGAGCTTGAAACACCTGCAGTAGGGTTTTCTGTTGCGCTTAATTTTGTGGTTTGATTTTCATTAAAATTCCATCACTTTCTGGGGATGTTTCCCCTTTTTTTCGAAAATAAGGCAATTTTTTTCAGGTTCGTAACTTTTGATGGGTAAGACTAAACTTGATGAAAATTATTTATTTGAAATTAGAATAAAAATCCGGTTCTTTTGATGTATCTATTGGTATAAAAATTCCGTTTTTTAGAGTTTTCGTTGCTATTGAGCCGGGTTGCTCCTTACTTACAGTTTACCACGAACTGTTTGATCGCTGATCAAAGTTTATGTAATTTATGCCTTTCATTTGTTATTTTACTGTGTTCATGGCCATATAATTGGCTTTAAAATACACTTATTTTTCTATCTATCTAATATGCAGAATAATTGTACCAAACACATTTTGCATGCAGACCCGCTATGCTTACCCCCCATGGGCGCCCATAAGCTGAATCCCCGGGGGGGGGGCAAACTGCGTCTAATTGCTACTTTTAAGGCTATATAATAGAAATTTCAGAACAAAAATATAAAAATAAGGCAGCATCATTCATCCAGGGGGGGGGGGGCAAGAGCCACCCCCCATATGGGCGCCCATGTTACCCCCCCCCTAATGTGCAAATCTATAGCGGAAATTTACTTTTAAAGTAACGAAGAAACTAACAAAGAAACCGGTGTGTTCTCGAATTTTACACAGCGTAAACTTGGGTGAGTGGCACATAATACACAAGTACCAAAATTCCTTCCCCCAACAGAAAAAAAAATAAAACTCAAATAAAATTCTCAAATTTGGAAAGCCTTATTTTCCACGCGGGGGTATTTTCCGGGGGAGGGGCGGTATTTTCGACGGAGGGCATTTTCTGGGGGGGTATTCACCTAGAACCATTTTATGTACCCCCGTAAAAATTGGTATTTTACCTCTTTTAGGTAATTAATATATTTTACGTAATTTATGCATTTTAACCGTATGTTATATATTTTACTGGTATATTTTATGACGCCTTGAAATTTTCAGAGCTTCAAACATGCTGTACTGTGTGTAAATAATGTCTCTTTAACAGGTAGACAAAAGCAGGTTTGGATATGATTTATTGATTCCTTTTGTGTATAGCTGTATTTCTTCAGCTGTATTGAAATGTCGTTTGTGTGACTTGAATCTCTTGATATCAAAACAATAAAATGTATTATGGGCAGGGTTGCCAACTGGACATATTTTAATGTCCAAAGGACATACTCCTATATGCCGTGACATAATGACATATTTTGCAAATTTATGACATAAAATAGAATATTTCTCTGCTGGATATATCGTATGTTTTTGTAAAAAATGTCGTTTTTCACCAAATTAGTGTTAAAACTACTTATCTAGCACTAAGTTTACTTAACTACTTACTTTCTACTAATTTTTTACGTTTTATACTGTATTTTTTGGAGTTGCTTGCTCTTTCCTGCAGATTAAATAAAAAAAAAACAAGTTTTTTTAACGGAAAGTAAGGAGAGACATTAAAACTTAAAACGAACAGAAATTATTACGTATATGAAAGGGACTGTCCCCTCCTCAACGCCTCGCTCTTTACGCTAAAGTTTTTTATTGTTTTAAAAAATAAAGTTGTGAGACAGTCAAACTTTAGCTTAAAGAGCGAGGCGTTGAGAAGGGGACATCCCCTTTCATATACGGAATAATTTCTGTTCGTTTTAAGTTTTAATGTCACTCCTTACTTTCAGTTTAAAAAATTTGTTTTTTTTTTATTTAATTTCTGATCGTTTTTTAGTTAATGCAGCTTTGATTTTGGCTCACCGTCATTGAATAAGTAAACAAAATTTGTATAAAAATTTTAATTTTATTTTGCTAAATGTCTGTCTCTAAATTGGCTTCTGACGTAATTTACAAAGTAACTTACGTAACGAACTTCTATATTTGTATACTTTTCTTCTGGCAAAAAATACAAAGTTTCAGATTTTTCCAGATATGAGTTTGAAACCTATGTAATAGGGTTTTCTGATACGCTGAATCTGACGGTGTGATTTTCATTAAATTCTTTCACTTGTAGGGGATTCCCCCCCTCTTTAAAAAATCAGGTAAATTTTCTCAGGCTCGTAGCCTTTGATGAGTAATACTAAACTTAATAAAATTTATATATTTAGAATCAGCATTATAAGCCCATTCTTTTGAAACATTTGTTGACATCAAAATTCCGTTTTTAAAAGTTTCGATTACTATCGAGCCGTATTGCTTGTTTTTTTTTAATTACGTATATGAGGGGGTTCTCCCCTTAGTCAATACCACACTCTTTACGTCAAAAGTTAAAAAAGATTTAATTCACAAACCCTTGAATCACAAAGGCCGTTTAATTAGAATAGATAGCTCTTTTGAAAGCTCTAAAACAAATTGTAGCGTAAAGAGCGAGGTATTGACTTGGGGGAGAACCCCCCTCATATACGTAATAATTTCAGTTCGTTTTAAGTTCTAATGTTGCTCCTTACTTTCAGTTGAAAAAACTTTTTTTTTATTTAATTTCTGATCGTTTTTTAAATAATTCTTGGAAATCTGGTGCCCCCTTCATAGAAATGTCCCTTACCCCAAAGAAACATCCTCCACAGAAATATTCTCCCGAGTAACCCCCTGCTCCAGAAAAAAATCCTTCCTGAAAATGTCTGTATACTTCCCAATAACCAATAGAGTATGCAAGCAATGGGCAAAGTTGAGAACTTGCAGCCCTTCCCCTGGGAACTGTGAAGGATTAAGTCATCCCACAAGACATATTAATTAGATGTTCGACTTTCTTGAACAAAATGGTTTCTTGAAGTTTTAATTGGGTGACTTTGAGAAAAAAATGAGCATGGGAGAGAGCCAGGTTGCCCTCCATTTTTTGGTCACGTAAAAAAGACACTATAACTTGTAATTTCTGTTCCAATGAATCCTCCTACGATATTATAGGACCACTGGGTCAATACGATTACTCCTGAAAAAAAAAAAAAAAAACAAGCATCCGTAATCTTTCTTCTGGCAAAAAATGGAAAATTCGACGTTTTTGTAGATAGGAGCTTGAAACCTCTACAGAAGAGTTCTCTGATACGCTGAATATGATGGTGTGATTTTCATTAAGGTTCTATAACTTTTAGGGGGTCTTTCCTCCCTTTTTTCGAAAATCAGCCAAATTTTCCCAGTCGCGTAACTTATTATGGGTAAGATTAAACTTGATGAAACTTATATATTTGAAATCATACTTAAAATCTGATTTTTTTAATGTATCTATTGATATCAAAATTTCGTTTTTTTTTAGACTTTCTGTTACTATTGAGCTGGGTCGCTCCTTACTTCGTGGTAACGAACTGTTTGATATCACAAAGAATGTTGGATTTCAAACCTCATTCCAGCATTTTTTTTGGTCATAATACCACAAAGAATGTTGGGTTTCAAACCCCATTTCAGCATCTTCTTTGGTCATAATACCACAGACAGTTGTATTATGACCATAACCCTGGAAAAAAACAAACAAAAACAACAACAAATAAACACGCATCCGTGATCTTTCTTCCGGCAAAAATGGGAAATTCCAAATTTTGTAGATAGGAGCTTGAAACCTCTACAGTAGGGTTCTCTGATACGCTGAATATGACGGTGTGATTTTCATTAAGTTTCTATAACTTTTAGGGGTCTTTCCCCCTTTTTTCGAAAATCAGCCAAATTTTCTCAGGCGCGTAACTTTTGATGGGTAAGATTAAACTTATATATTTGAAATCTGATTCTTTTAATGTATCTATTGGTATCAAAATTCCGTTTTTGAGATTTGGTTACCATTGAGCCGGGTCGCTCCTTACTTACAGTTCGTTACCACGAACTGTTTGACAACTATCTGCATATACTCTTGAAATTCTTTACAAGTTTGTATTCTTTCATCTATAAACGACTTTATTTCCCCTTGCTTTTACGCTACAGTCAAGATAATATACAGTCTATTTATCAAGTATTACTAACTGAAAATGAAAAATTAACAAAAGAATAAATTTGGATTTTTGATGATCTGGAATCAATTTTGATATCAATAGGTGTATTTGATACACCTGTTATATGAGAAAGTTTACCAAATTTTCGAAAAAGGTGAAAGCCACCCCTTAAAGTCAGAGAATATTAATGGAAATCACAACATCAAGTTCAGCGTATCAGAGAACCCCACTGTAGAGGTTCCAATCTCCTATCTGTAGAATTTTGGAGTGTTTACCAGAAGAAGCATAACGGGATTCGCGTTATTAGTTGTTGTTGCTTTTTCCAGGGGTGCTCGTACCGAACCAACGGTATACCTAACCTGAAAGTCGTCTGATCAAAATTGTTAGATAGCCATTTTGTTCAGTATAGTTGAAAGGTACAATAGATATGTCGTTGGAGATGACATGACCCCTCAGAACCACCAGAGAAAGGGCCGCAAGTTATCAAATTTCCCCATTGTGTACATATAGTATTTGTTATAGGGAAGTACACCGACATTTTCCAAAGGGGGAAGGTGATCTTTTGGGGATGGATTTTCTATGGGGAGAATTTCCCATTTGGATGGAAGTTTCTGGGGGTGAACTTTTCAGGGGAAATTCTACATGGGGAGAATTTGCCAGAATTCGTATACAAAATTTGTGTTATTTGTCTTACTTTCTCGTTGTTGGTCCCATTGTACATGTGGAGACACTTTGAGGGAATTGTCAGGGGGAGTTTTCAGTAGAGTTCAAAATCTCTGGGGATCTTTATGGGGGAATTTTCCACAGGAGAATTTTTCCATGCAGGGATTATCACCAGGAGAAATTCTCCATGGGAAATTTCTGGGGAGAAACTTTCCAAGGGGGGAGGTATTTTCCACACAGGGATATTCCCCATGGACCTTAAAAAGGATCAGAAACTAAATGAAAACAAGTCTTTCTTCAAATAAAAGCATGCTAATGAGTATTTTTCAGGCAGAATAGTAAGCAAAACATTTTCTGGGAAGAATTTGCAGTAGGGATGGAATTGTCCAGGAGTAGTTTAACGGAGGAAGGATTTTGCATGGGAGGAACCTTGTACACAGGAATTTTTCGTCTTGGGATTTTCCACAGAGGGGGTGGATTTCCTGTGATTATCTGAAAAACTATCAGAAATAAATAAAAAACAAGTTTTTTCTACCGAAAGTAAGGAGCGACATTAAAACTTAAAACGAAAAGAAATAATTTCGTAAACGACGAAGGCTACTCCCTCCTCAATGCTCCCCTCTCTATGCGAATGTTCGACCCTTTGTCTAATATTTCTTAAGAACGATTCTTGAAGCACAAGGGCCGTGTAATTGAATCAAAACCTTTTTTAAAAATTCTTAAAAAGATTTTAGCGTGAAGAGAGGGGTATTGAGGAAGGGGGAGCTCCCCTGATATACGGAATAATTTCTGTTTGTTTTACATTTTAATGCTACTCTTTACTTTAAGTAGAAGAAAAACATGTTTTTTATTTAATGAATGAAAGAGCGACAATGTTACAATTTATTTTTTACATCTGACCAAGGCACATCGTGTAGAAAGGGTTGTCATTAAAACTTCGAAAGCCACTCGATTGGAAACTGAAAGTCCTAGCGACCTTTCTAAGAATCATAAGTGATTGGAGGGCAAACAGCCCCCCCCCCCAAGCCCGTTATTTCCCTAAACTTGTCCACTCAAAATTTTGAGATAGCCATTTTGTTCAGCATATTTGAAAGGTCCAGTAATTATATTTTTGTGATGAACCTCCCCCCCATCCCAAAAGTTTTCAGAGCAAGGGCTACAAGCTATACTAGTTCCCCATTATTAACATATAAGAGTTTTCTATGGAAGAGTTGGTTTTATAAACTTTGGAGGGGGCTCACTGGATTGAAAATCAGAAGTTTTAGTGCTATTTTTAAGAGTCCAAAGTTATCAGAGGCAAACCAGCCAGCCCCTTCCACCCGCATCTTCTTTTCCCGAGGTGCATCCAACAGAAGTTTTCAGATAGTCATTTTGTTAAAATTGGTCCAAAGAACATATAAAAATACCCTCAGCGTTGACACAACCCCTAAGAGCCCTGGGACAAGGGTTTTAAGTTATGGCATATAAGGTTTCATGGAATGGTTAGTCACATAAACTTCAGATGGGGCTCATTTGATTGAAGTTTATTGCCCTTTATAAGAGTCAAAAGTGATTTGAGGGCAAACCCCCCTCCCGCGTCAATCATTTCCGGAAACCAGCATCCAATCAAAATTTGAAGCCATCTATTTTGTTCAGCAGTTTAAAAGTCCAGTAACTATGCCTTTGGGGATGTCACCCCCCTGATTGATGGGCAACTCAGCTTACCTATCCCTCTGCAACGTCACTTGACTCCTGGATTGCACCTTATGACATGCGCAAGAATTACTCTGATTAGCAAAAGGCTACCAAAAGAAGTGAAAATGCTGACCCTCATACCTGTCAAGAGGAGCTCTCGTAGGAAGATGAGCCTTAAGCTCCTACAAGAAGTTTTTTACTGTTTACATGTTTTTATGACTTTTGTGCATTCACACTAAATCATTCTGTATGGATGTACTAAATGAATCTTTTTCGTTTTCATTATATTCGATGTTAACTGATCACTTTGAAAAAGGTTTACAAGTCGCAAAAAAACTAGTTTCTGAGATTTCAAGATGGACATATTATAGGCAAAATATGGACATAAATTGGCAGAAAAGGAAACATTTTCAGATGCTAAAGGGACATATTCATTGACTAAAAAGTTGGCAACCCTGATTATGGGTACACAGTAACCAAGAAAGGGTAACTTTGGAAAGGGTCTTTATTGTAGTTTCAGCATATTTTGAGGTTTGGTCTTTTATATTGTCCTTTGGACTGCATTTTTAATATTCGACAATGAGGACAGTCGAGTTGAGGTCTCAACCGAAATATTTGCATAATATTTTCTTCTGTTTTTCACATTGAGTTTTATTAACACAATAAACAAAAATATAAAGTTTTACAGATTTAAATTACTACGCTAGAAGAAAATTAAAATTTTACTAGCACATAGCAATTAACTACATAAACATTCCTAAAGACATCCTAAATTAAAAAAAAAAACTACATAAATATTCCTAGAAGCATCCTAGCCTAATTAAGATAATAATAATAAAAAAGAAAGAAAAAAAGATTATAAAAAATGATTATTATCCAATGTCCTCGTTTTCTCTAAGAAATGCTCAACTGGTCTTGTAGCTACAGGGCCACTCTAAAACACAAATTTTACCGTATATTTCCGAGGGAGTACCGTAAAACCACCTAACAAGGGACGCAGCCCAATCTATGGACATTTTTCCAGGAAACTTGCTTAGGCAGCACATTTGAATACCCATCTAAGAACGCATACGGGTGAGAAACCGTTTGAGTGTGATGATTGTGACAAAACTTTTTCTCGAAAATCAGGTTTGAACTCGCATAAAAGAATGCATACGCGTGAGAAACCGTTTAAGTGTGATTTTTGTGGCAAATTTTTTCTGACACATCAAATTTGAAGTAGCAACAAAGAGTGAATTCAGGTGAGAAACTGTTTAAATGTGAAAACTGTGACCAAACATTTTTTCAACTAGCACATATGAACTCTCATTTAAGAAGGCACACGGGTGAGAAGCCGTTTAAGTGTGAAGATTGTGACAACTCCTTTTCTCGGGCATCAAGTTTGAAAATGCACCAAAGTGTGCATACAGGTTAGAAGCTGTTTAAATGCGATATACATAAAAAATGCTTTTCTGAACTGGGCAGTTTGAACAAGTATTGGGATTGGCTGAATATTTGCACATTAACAGGGTAAGGGGGTCAAGCAATATGATGCACTTGTAGTGAAATATGAAAGTATTTTAGGGCCTATTTTAAGGTTGAAGCTACTGTACAATAGCTACTGTAAATTATAAAAAAAATACATCCAGTAAGTGTTTTCTTCAAGTATATTATATATTCATTGGCTAAATGAAACAGTTAACAATTTTTGGGTAGGCCGCCAAGCTTTGGACTTAAAAAAGAACAACAAAAGTCACGTTTTCAACAACTCTTACAAATAACAATTCATTAGGGATAAATCGTTTTAGTAAACAGTGAAAACAATGACAAAAATCAATCTGGATATTTTGGTCACATATACCATGACACCGTCATCAGCAAATACCTGGTATTTTATTGTCATCATTTTTCACTTTCTATTAAAAGGATTTATTCCTATTTGAACTGTTATTTTTAAGACCTGAGGAAACAAGTATTGGGATCAGCTGTATATTTGCACATTAGCAGGGTAAGAGGGTAAAGCAATATGATGCATTTGTAGTGAAATATGAAAGTATTTTAGGGCCTATTTTAATGTTGAAGCAATAGCTACTGTAAATTATACATACTATAATACTATACTATATAATAGCTACAATACTATATAACTACATGTATACACAAACACTAAAATACTTATACGAGCTACAAAAAAATAAATAAATAAAAATAAAATAAAAACTACCCATTCACTAATCCATCCTAAGAAATAAAGCATTTTTTACATATATCGCACTTAAACGGCTTCTAACCTGTATGCACTCTTTGGTGCCTTTTCAAACTTTATGCACAAGAAAAGGTTTTGTCACAAACTTCACACTTAAACGGTTTCTCACCCGTATACGTTCTTAAATGGTAGTTCAAATGTGCTAATTGAGAAAAGGTTTAGTCATATTCTTCACATTTAAACCGCTTCTCACCCGAATGCAATATTTGGTGCTGCTTCAAATTTGATGCATTAGAAAAGATTTTGTCACAAAAATCACCCTTAAAAGGTTTTTCACACGTATCCATTCTTTTATGTGTGTTCAAAGCTGATGCTCAAGAAAAAGTTATGTCACAATCATCACACTTAAATGGTTTCTCACCCGTAAGCATTCTTAGATGGGTATTCAAATATGCTGCTTGAGAAAAGGTTCGGTCACATATATCACATTTGAACGGTTTCTCATCTCCATGCACTCTTTGGTGCAGGTTAAAATTGTGCACTCGAGAAAAGGTCTTGTCACATACCTCACATGTATGTATCTTTTTCTCTATATGAGTTCTTTGATATTTTTCCAATTTTCTATAGTTTTTAATTTGTAGACGACTTTTAAAACCTGTTTTTTGATTTTCTAAACCTTTTCCTTCAGATTCTGATGCACATGCATTTAAGAAACCGCTCGTAGATGTTTTCTTTGAAAAATCTAGTGACATATTTCCCTGTAAATGTAGTCCAGACACAGGTGGTAAAAAGTGACCTAAAAATTAAAAAATTTACTGTGTGGAAAACAAAAAACAATTAGCACAAAAATCAAAACTAAAAAAAAAAAAAAACACGCTTCAGTTTTAAAAGTATTCAGAGTTAAAAAAGAAATAGTATATCTTTTAATTGGTTTTAACAACTAATGTTATTTTTGATCCCTCTTCTCTCCTTCATGGTGATACTTATATTAGCTTTTAAAATTAGTTATTTTCATGGAACAAGAACAAAAATGAACAATCAAAAAGTATACCGTGGTGTAAATCAGACCATAAAAGAAGGAGAGAAAATATTACAACAAATATTAGGAATTATTGTAACAAAAAGAGGAAGAGGTATAGAATGCCCATCATATGTTGAAGTTAACAATTTTTGGGTAGCCGCAAAGCTTTGGACTTCAATTCATTCGGGATAAATCGTTTTAATGGACAGTGAAAAACAATGACAAAAAAAATCTGGATATTTCGGTCACACATACAGTGACACCATCATTACCAAATACCCGGTAATTTTTTTGTCACCATTTTTCACTTTCTATTAAAAGTATTTATTCCTATTTGAACTGCTATTATTAAGACCTGAGGAAACAAGTATTGGGATCGGCTGTATATTTGCACATTAGCATTGTACGGGGGTCAAGCAATATCATGCACTTTGAAATATGAAAGTATTTTAGGGCCTTAAGGTTGAAGCAATAGCTACTGTAAATCAGGTGTACTGATAGTGTTGTAAAATTACCATATAATAAAAACTCGGTAAGTAAAATAAGGTTAAATAAGGTTTTTTTCATGGTTGTGATTTTGTGAAATTTGAGTGTAAAAGTGCAATTGGAAGCCAAAAGGAACCCGTTTAGGATTCCAGACCCTTTCCAAAGTTACCCTTTCTTGGTTACTGTGTACCCATAATACACTTTATAGTCCGGGCGCCAAGTGCCAAAAACTCAACCCCCCCCTGTTGTAAAAGGTACAAATTGTTGGAGATCGGATTCTGGTCAATTTGTCCCTGCTGATCACGAATCTGTTGGGACCCGTAACCGCCGGCACCGGCAAGACCCTCAAATTTCAAATGTTTCATTTTTTGATGACAGAACAGGAGTAAATTCTTAATTTTTTGCTTTAACTGATGAATAATTAACGAAGCTAATGTTTAATTATTTTCCTCTAAGCTAATTTGGCAATCAGAGCACCAAAGCATGCTGGAGTAGAAATAACCGGATGCAAATAGACTCATCTAAACACTGAGTTTAGCAAAAAAAAAAAAAAAAAAAATCACACCCAACAAAGTATAATGATGTATGAGATAATGATATTATTTCGTGACAGATTAAAAACACTGATTACAAATCTACCAGGTTCCTGGATCTCTGAGCTTACTTGGAGCTCAACTTTTTATATGCATATTTAAAAAAAAAAAAACATTCATGAAGCTTAGCTTTTGTACCTTTGATCTTTAAACCCTTTCAGGTTGATTTTATAATATATATATATATATATACACACACACACATATAATATATATATATATATATATATATACATATAAAGGAAAATGACTGAGGCTAAACTAATAAATTTAGCTGCTTCATGGCATAATATTGCTTTTTAAGATTATTTGCTGGCTAAAATAGGTTGCTAAGAGGCAAATGTAAGAAAATACTCTTTTCAGTGACTAGTTTCAAAATTTTCCACCATAAATAAGCCAAAATTCTTCAGTTTTCACCCAATATTTTTCTAAATCTACGCCTGTGACTACATTGATCTCTTTCTGCTTAGGGAATGTAAATTATTTAAGCTCAGCTATTTAATATGTGAAATAAAAAATAAACAATCATTCTTCATCAGAATTATTGAGGCAGCTTCCCGTGCAGGCACAAAGCAGATCACAGTCTTTCATTGCCAAGCAAGGACAGTTGGCCTTGCAGCCATTTTTACAAGAGCAGTAAGTTTTCACAGACATCACTGAGGGAGGCCACTGTAGCAAAGTGGTGGTTACAGGAACCACCACTCCTTCAGACTCACTGAAAGCCCAGCCAAAATCCAGTGGATTATGCATAAATGGCTTAGGAAAATATTGGCTTGTACAAAGACAGACCACTGTAAAAGGACACGTTTTATATGATACTTAAAGGAGTTCTCCATTGGAGGCAATCACATCAAGTCTTTCTTTCGGTGGAATAAATGGACTCGCAAGTTCTACAAGTCTGCTCTTGATCTGACTTGTTGTATGTACTTTGCCCTTCATGAAGCCAGGGTGGAGTTCTTCAATGAGTTCACCTGTTATGGTTTCCTTAACATGAAACTCTTCTGTCTTAGGCTTCCTTTTGAGGAACTGTAGCATACACTTTTGATGGTACATGGCTTCAATGTTGACCAGGTTTTGGCTGCAACATGTGAGTAGCAGCTCTGGATCTATTTGCCACAGAGTTTCAGCATGTGCCTTTATATTCTGTTGTCTAGTTTCTGTCTGAATTCTCAACAGCTTCTGTTCCTTGCTCTTCTTATTCCCTTTTCCATCACAAAATAAACAGCATGACTTATGGTCAAAGCTGCCTTGAGATAATTGGGAATGGGTGGCTTTTTTAGAAGGAAAATCAGGACTAAGATTTAGATCAAGGGGGCCACTTACATCAGTATGAAACTTACAGGCCAGAAAAGTTTTGCAGCAAGATCTATGCCAGATTATTGCAGCTTCTGAAGATTCAAGTTGATTTACATTATTTTTCAGTCTTACACTTCAGGTTGCATCTGCATTTTCCAGTAACAATTGACTTTATTCAATTTTTATCTTTAAATAGATCTATATCTTAAATAGATCTATTATCTTTAAATAGATCTATTATCTTAAAATAGATCTTCTGCTTAAATTAAGTGCAACGAAATTGTTTTCAGCTTCACAGCTTTGCTCAGTCCAAATTTACAAGGTTTTAAAGATATGCAAATACATCTCCCGAATTTTGAAAAAAAAAACATTGATATGGCTTAAATTCTACTCAAATAAAAAGAATTGCATTGTCAGAACTAAAGCCAAAGAAAAAGAAACATGTAACTGAAAATTAAAGTAAATGTTGTTTAGTCAAAATTTCAATAGGTATTTCAGGACCCTCTAGAGAGAGAAGGAGTGGAGGTAGGTACTCCAAAATACCTTTCTGGGACATACTTTAGCCTGTAGACCCATCCATGAAAGTTTCATTTTCCTAACCTAACTCCTTTCCAAGATAGCCACAAGTAGAACATGAAATCTATTATGTGACAATTTTGCAGAGAATATTCGAGAAAATAGCTTCCTAGAACCTTTTCTCAAGAAAAAAAAACACTAAAATTTGTAATGAATAAAAACTAGCCTAGAATTATGTAAATGGTTCATTATCTGCAATGTATAATTGACAGCAAACGCAACCCTTCCCATGCAAGATTAATTATTTACAAAGCTTCTTTTTCCACATTGGGCTTATTCACACATGTTTTTGTTTAGACCGTAAAATGGAAGCCAGACATTTGATTTTGTTCCTTGGTTTTAATGTGTGAGGGAAAAAGATAATTTTTTCAAATAATGCTATCATTCGTTTCAGAACAATTATTAAAGACAGTACTGGTTGAATATTTTACCTGCTTTTTAATTAAACTATTATAAATTGAATTAATCATAAATTCCCCTTCATCTCTATTGATACTAATACCCCCATTGATTATCTTTTTTATTTCTATAATTTCTCTGAAACTTCTCTGAAGTTTCATTAGTTATAATTCATGAAGTTATAATTTCTCTGAAGTCAAAGTTCAAGATCAATTAGCTTCTAATATTTTTAAATTGATTGCAAATCTGTCCTCTTTGGGGTAGTCATAGTTTGGTGCCCTAAACCACCTAACCTGTCACCCAACCACCACTACTAATTTGGCATCTGCCCCCACCTAGAAAATTTTCTGCCAGCACCCTTGCAATGCAATAGATTTCAAAGTTCTACTTGGGTAAATTGATGCGCAAAAGTTTGTCAGATTAATACTTATGCCCAGGAACTTGGTACCTAAAATCAATTGATGACATGTATCAACTAACATATGATAGGACTCCAGTGCAGCAAAATGGATTTGTGCAGTAGGATACATGGTTATTAATTTGTTGTTCATTGTTTCTTCAATACAAGCATTTTCTGCTTCTGTATTCTTTTGATAATTTTTTTTGTTTTGTTTTTCAGTAGTTCTATGCTCCATCTATTCCAGAATAAATTACAAAAACAACTTCAAAGCATTCTCCTCCAAAAAGCACCCTGGCAAAGAAGAAACATGGAAGAATAGGAATTCATAAGAAAGAGGGGAAGAAAATATGTTAACCCTTGACAGATTTCTATAGGCTTATCTTAAAGTACTAAGGACACCTAAAATGAAAACTAATTCATTAAATTGGTCAAGTGTAAACTTACACAGCCATATACGTCTTGAATTAGTGTGAAAAACCGATAATTCATTTTTTAAGGAGAAAGATCGCCAGTTTACATAATGTATTCCAATAGGAAAATTCGTAGCCAATTTCAAAAATAAAGAACGTGTGCTGTTAAACAGCAGAAAATGAGCAAAAAATAAATAAATCAGCATATAGCCTTAGAAAGTGTTGTTTTCTTGTATGTTCTGGTAAAACAGAATCGGAACCTAGTTCAGACAAGCCCTTTTCTCCGAAAAAATATTTTTAAGGAATGCTTCTTGAAAAGAGCTTGGATAAATCAGGCCTAATTTTTATGTTCCTAGGATTCTCGGCACTCCGGGATCTTTTCACCGTGAAGTAGTGTTAAAGTAACCATTAATCATTATGGAAGTAAGTATCGATATTTAGGCTACCTATTGGTAGTTTTGCAGACTTAATGACTGCCACTGATAACCTACCTTATGTAGGCTAAGGTAAGATGGTCAAATTATACCAAATGTTATTTCTGATTTATGAATAAATTAAATCTACAATTTAGTGCCTTTTTTTATGCCTACTACAACTATAGGCTACCGAACATTTATATTTGAAGTTGATTTTACCCCCCGAAAAATTGCAATTCAGGGTATAAATTTCAAAATTAGGGGGGAGGGGCAAATTTTGTTTTTGATTTAAATGGGAGGTAAGTTTAAACTTTACCCCCCCCCCCTAATGTAGAAATATATACCCTGAATTGGCATATATAGGGGCAGGGGGCTAAAATTAATTTCTGATAGAAATGATTATTATATTTGTAATCAGCATAAAAAAGGCATCAAATGGTGTATTTACTTTATTCCTAACTCAATAATATGATTTGGTATATATTTACCGGTAAGACACCTAGTAGGCTGTGTGATTTGCTTAAATATTTTGATATAAATCTACCTCATAGTTATTATATAATAGTAGCATATACCTTTTATGCTTTTTTTATATTAGAAATACAAATTACTTGGGTGAACACTGTTTGACTTTTAAAGTCATTGGTTCTTTATACTCTAAGCAACAAATATTGTCATTTATTTTTATATAGAAACCACTATAAAGTCAAAACAATAGACAATATTGTGTTTCCTTTAAACATGGAGAATGATATAAAGTCTTCTGTATGACTTTTTAAACATCAAATTATTATAGAGAAACATGAATAAAGTTATACAAAATACTTTTTGATTTTCTCATTTAATATATGATCCCCTAAAATGTCATACAGAAGAAATTACATTACCCCACTGATACATAGAGAAAACAAAAAAGTCACACAGATGGCTTTTCATAGCCTAGGCCTACACAATTTCATATATAGAGCAGCCTAAATAAACTCATACAGATGGCTTTTTATACATCCTGCTATTATAGAGCAAACAAATAAAGTCATACAGATGGCTTTTTATACCTCATACTATTATAGAACAAACATGAATAAAGTCTTATATATGACTTTTTTATACCTTTCTTTTATAGCAAACTTAAATAAAGTCATACAGATGACTTTTTACACCTCCTGCTATTACATAGAGAAAACAACAAAAAGTCATACAGATGGCTTTTTATAGCCTAGGCCTACATGATTTCATTTATAGAGCAGCCTAAATAAAGTCATATAGATGACTTTTTATGCCTCTTGTTATTATATTTGCTTATATTTGAGTCAGGAGAGGTGTAATGTAATTATATTTTCCCTAGGCACAACTAACCCTATGAATAGCTCTGATTGTACTTGAGACTTAGATGGTATATTGTTATGGGCCATTTCAGAAGAGATTTCTACTTGTTTTGATAATGAACAAGTTTAACTCACAATAAAGTAAGAAGGCAGAAATGTCAGTTCCTGCAATCCTTAATATTTCAAAAGTATAATAGTTCAGTATCCAGCTTGCTCTTGTAATAGAAGGTAGTTTAAATTAGCACAAGAACGCTGGGCGGATGCTATATAAATATTATTTTATATCAAGTAGTTCTTAGTAGAAAACTATAAGTAAGGAGTTAGAAACTTTTAAAACTTTTCAGAGAGCCCCAAGATAGACATTTCAAGCTTCTCCTTTAATTTTTTTTTCCCAGAAGGAAGATCATGGATGCATGTTTTTTTTTATTTGTGTTTTTCTTTTGTTCCCCCATAAGTGATTGCATCAGGCTAATGGGTCTTGAAATTGGGTTAGGGCTCATTTGAACGGAAATTGGATTTTCAATGTTCGTTTTTAGTGATTAAAAAGATTGTTCTGTAACCAAACTGTGATTGTTTCCCAATGGGGGCCAGGTTTACCATTAGTTGTTAATTCTGGGAAAGCACATCAATTTATGAGCTTTGAAAAATGCATATTGATCTTCTCAATTGTAAAGAATGTAAAGCTGTTCTGTGGGGTATTTGTAGGCTACTTGAAAAATAATGTAGTTTAGTCCATATTAGCAAAAAAACTAAACGTAAATAGTTATTTCTTTATTAAGTTGATTTACAAAATTTTTCAAGAAATTCTGTACAGTGACTGATTTTTGGTTTGATAAACAAATAGGTTGTCTAATATGTATAATTAAACTCTGTTCAGACCCATTAAAATCTTTCTCTGAACTCTGGCTAAACAAGCATTGACTAAACTCTAGTTAAATCAGAAATAATGCTTTAGGGTATCAATGTTCTCTAGCACAAAACAATATTTGGTAAATTTGCAGTTTACAATGTAATTTGGCTAGGATGAAGGGGAACATGCCACTTAATGTTTTTAGGGTCTTTTTTACTCCACATATATATATATATATATATATATATATATATATATATATATATATATATATATATATATATATATATATATATACATATACATATATATATATATATATATATATATATATATATATATATATATATATATATATATATATATATTCCTTTTGAGGTTTCCCCTGGATTTTCCCTTTTCCCCCCGGTTTTCACCCTGTTCCACCAGGGGATTCTTGGGGACTTTTGGGATGTTGTACAGAATTTTTTTTTTCTCTAAAAAATGGTGTAAAAATCATTTATATTGCAATTTTGTCCTAGATCATTGATTTTTTCCCATAGATTTATTGGACTATAGCTTCACTTACCTGGGTAGTACTATTAGTTAAGATGGTGGATGGAGTAAAAATGTTAAAGTACCAAGGACACTGAAATGAAAACATATTTATCCCTCTTAATCTAATTTAGGTCTATTCATACCTGAAAATCCGGGTTTCCTATGAGTTTTTGTTTAGCTGTTATAAGCATTTTTAGATAGAATATAATATATATATATATATATATATATATATATATATATATATATATATATATATACATCAGAATAGTCACTTTCTGAACTTAAGGTCATATTTTTTCACAAAATGTATTTTCACTAATATATATAACAATCAACAGATTTTGTAAATTGGAATTTTCACAAATGAAAAACACTGTCGGATTCATAGGAAACAGTTTCCGCTAATATTTTTCAGCTCTGCAGTTTATCATTGTTTTATTATTGACGACACTGTTTTGCGAATTTATTCTATCTAAAAATGCTTATAACAGCTAAACAAAAACTCATAGGAAACCTGAATTTTCAGGTATGAATAGACCTAAAATAGATTAAGAGGGCTAAATGTCTTTTCATTTTGGTGTCCTTGGTACTTCCTGTTATTTGAGTATAACTTTAAGCTGTATCAAGAGTTTTTCTTCTAATTAACCTAGAAATGCATTTACAGATCTTTAAAACTTCATAAATTGGGAATGAGCAAAGTTGTGAATTTGAAAATGCTTTTCTTGTGCTTCATTTGAACAGGTTCTTCTTTTTTTTTTTTTTTTTTTTTTACAAGATTTCACTTTTATATAACAAAGATTTTTTAACATGGTGAAAGGTAAATAACTTCTAGAAGGAGTGAAGATAGGTACTTCAAAATGCCCTCCCATGACAAAGCCTGACTTAGTCTGTAGATCAATCCCTGAAACTTTCACTTTCCTAGCCTAACCCCTTCAAGATAGCAAATAGTACCTCATCTAGAATTTTACCACATAAAACCAAGAAGCAATTTATTTAACTTGAAAATGGTACCAAAACATTTGGCACCAATGATACTAAAGCACCAAGTTGTTTTCATTCTATTATCAGCAAAATTGGTACAGCTAATTATTTAACATATAAACTAGATTTGCTAAATCCTAAACTTGGCCTAGCCTAGCACAATGTTTCAACTTCAAGTGTGAATTTACTTCACCTTCAACACCCACTTTCCATGATGGAATAGATAGGCCTAAAAGCCTTATGTTTGGATTTTTATCCTGGTTATCAGTTAACTAGCATTGGATAGAATAGACCTAGCCTGTTAATAAATTTAAATTGTAGCCTAGGCTATATGGCTAGTGAAACAAGAATTTGTTGTATAAAAATACAACAAATTCTTCATTTAAATAAATTTAAATTTAATTCAATTAAATTTAACAATAAATTCATTTAAATAAATTTAAATTGTAGCCTATATGGCTAATGAAACAAGAATTTGTTGGGTAAATATTTACCAAATCATATTATTGAGTTACAACTGAAGTGAATATACCACTTGATGCCCTTTTTTATGCTCTTTAGCAATATAATAATCATTTTTGTTGGAAATGAATTTTAGCCCCCACCCTATATATACCAGTTCAGAGTATATATTTGCACATTAGTAGGGTGGGGGTAATTTTATTTCTGATGTAAATGAGTGGTAAGTTTAAACTTTCCCCCCACCCCCTATTGTGCAAATATGTACCCTGAATTAGTATATATAGGGTGGGGGTTAAAATTCATTTATGACAGAAGTGATTATTATATTCGTAAACAGCATCAAAAAGTCATTGAGTGGTATATTCACTTTAGTGGTATACTCACTTTGAAACTCAATAATATGATTTGGTAAATATTTACCATTTGTTGATATGTTTAGTCCTATAGAATAGGATGTAAATCAGGCTGATTACTGTAAAATATTCAACATGAAGCCATTTGCGATATCAATTAGCCTACAGTGAAAAACTTTGACGGGAAAGGTGGGAAAAATAAAATTAAAATACTTATGTCTTTGTCTTGACTCAACAAGCTCCTGAAAAATGACTTAATTTATTCAAGGAAAGGGAAACTGAAATGCAAAAAGAAGAAAAGATTTATTTGAAAAATGTAAACCATATCAGCCAGTCATGCAGTGTTGCCACCAAGGTTACGTTCGTACCATTTTTGGTACATTTTAAATAAAACGGTACGTTTTACGTTACGGTCCTAAAAACGTTACATTTTTGAATTTATGTTACAATTATGTTACGCTTTTGATTAATGAGGAAGTTTCACATTTTCTCAGTAATCTATTTTTCCCCTGTGAAAAAATCCGCTGTTCCCATTTTAATTACACTGACATGAGTATCAACATTTTTTCACATCGCGGTTATTTAATCTTATCACACAATCACTCTGTTATTAGGATGAGAAAATACCCACTTCGCTTACTCGCATAGTAAGTTAAGATAACATTCTCTCTCATGAGCATAAGATTGACATTTGTTCAGTAACAAGTGACAATAGTCAGTTAGTCACCTCATCAACTTTCAATTTCATGAGTTTACTTTGAATCTTGTTCCGTTAACAGTCATACTGAAATTATATAGAGAAGGAGTTTCATTAGTTAATGCTAATGAAATAAAACAAAACATGATGAAAATATACAAATTTAGAACCAAATTTGGGCTATATATTTGCACATTAGGGGGGTGGTGGGGGGTAAAGCATAGTATATATTAAATACGTAACTTAATCTAGGTACTCCCCTCCTAAACCCCAAAAAACAATAGTTTAAATATTGTAAACGCAAAGACAAACCACGCTTTGCGATCCGATTCCCTACTGACTGATACCCGTTTAACTAGTTTCCTTTAGCATCTATCTTGCATGTGTATCAGCTAATTGACTAGTACCAATGACATAGGTATTATTCTTTCCGTAACAACCTCACCTGATTGGTTTGACATAATATCTGGTTTTATACAAAAGTTGCTCTTTTTATATGGGATTATGAACAGCTGGTATTGACAAAATATGAAACTGTAAAAACAAGCCATTTTTTGGTTATATCTAAGCATTGAGGAGGGGGGTGGGTTAGTTGAGCCGAAATTTTCAATTTTATACTAAACTTTTTCAAAAAATCATGGTCACTTTTTTGACATTATAACTGTTATAAATACATTTCATCTTTGTGGCGAATCTTGTGATGACATTTTTTCTTGTTACATTCATTCGTGTTCTTTCATATTGTAAAGTAAGAATTTTATTGGTCGATTTTTTAATATATTCCTAGGGCTATATCTCAAACCATTAGGGGGGTGGGTGTATTTTCAGAAAAGAGACCATGATATTTGGAAATAGTATAAAATAAATAATTTAATGGTACTGCTTGTGTGTTTAGCATGTTTTCTCCAGAAAAGGACAATCACTAAATATTTGGCTTTAGAAAACGACAACTAGACTAATGCCCATTTTTATGAAGAGGATAACAGTTTTGTATCTGTATAGGGCTTACAGTTTACTTAAAAACTGATTCATAGGGACCATACAGACTGGACTGGGGCCCCAACCCCCTGAAAATGTAAATTTCTAGGCATTTCTTTATTAAATTATAGGTTTTTTACTATCCCCCTTAATTTTATTAATTAAATCATTTCCAGTTCATTTTTATTAACTCACTGATCTTTTTTGTTCCATCTTCCTTTTATTTCTTTGTCACACATCTTTTTTTTATTTGTGAACTATTTTTCAACCACTTTCGAATGTTCAGTTACTTCCCACTTTTATCAGTATAGCACAACGGCAAGAGCACATCCCGAGGCTGTGTTAACTTAAGTTGTAGTCTTGGAAGAGATATTATATTTTTTTTAAATTGGAAAACAAACATTTTGACAATATTAAGTATAAGTGAAAATTTCGGGCAAAAAATCGATTAGTTTTGGTACAGCTTGATCTTTTTTATTTGTATTCTTCAACTCAACGACTTTTTCCGTTTATCTGTTTAAAACCTAAATAAATTTGATGTTTATCTTATGTAAAACCCAATGCTTTTTTTTTCCCTCATGTTCGTTTATATTCTTATATTCTTGAGAGAAAAAAAATAATTATCTACTTTTTAGTTCATTTTGAAAATGAGTTTAATTTTTTTTTTATTGTTTGACCTAATCCCCTAAAAATTTTTTGTGCGTGCCTGGACTTGTGAGATCCATTAAAATAGCTTTAGGGTAACATTCTTGGGGTTGAATTGTGTGAATTCTTTTTTTTATTTCTGACTTTCTTTTGGTTGGGAGTTTTGATTCAAATTACAAACGGAAATATGCATATTATGCAAAATAACCGTTGTTTCGTATAGAAACTGAAGACAACGATTAAAATATTTTTTGTTCGATAACATAAAAAAAAACTGTCACTCGGACTTGCTTAAATCTTTATGTTCGAACGATGCAAATTTGAAGCTAGAGGAGGTGAGACTGAGACTGAGCCAAAATATTAGACGGGAAGGGAGCGATTAAAATGATTTTTTGGGTGTTTTTAAGAAGCTGGATTTATTAAGATCGATTTTATTGTAATTTAACAATAAAAAAAATGTAGTTGGTTTTTTTCTTTTCTTCAAAACTCTAAAGTGTCCTGCGTTTATTGATTTGCCTTTTATTTTGTACGTATTACTCATCAACTTTTGGTTTAAAACACCAATAATGGCAATTAAAAACAAAAACAACAAGATAAGCAAAATACTAGCCTGGGGTTTTATGCACGCATCAGGGGGGGGGGGTCTTTTTGTTGTGCAGGTAAACTGGAAGCAGCACTTGCAGTTGAATAAATAAGGAATGTCCTGAAGGTAAAGAAGCTTGAATTGTTATTATTGTATATTTTTTAAGCAGCTTTTAAAAGTTAGAGGGAAGATTTTTAATGAGATTACGTAAAAATATATTTTTCAAATTATACAGGCAATGAATGTCCCATCCCTCCTTTAAGTATCGCTCTTGATAGTGAAATTAAGGCACCCTGCCTTGAATTGAGACTTTCCTATCAAATGTTACGAAAAAAGTTACGTTTTTAAGAGTTGGACGTTACGAAATTTTTTGGTCTGGTGGCAACCCTGCAGTCATGTTTGAGAAGAAAGGAAGGAGCCTCAAAAAGTAATAGGCCTGTTTTTTCACTCATCAATGTGCTAAGATCTTAATCTTTTGTCAGAAAACGCTTAAAAGTGAAATTTTGAACTCAGATCTTACATCTTTGGTCATTTTTATGCAAACGTCTTTCATCATTCTGCTCTGATCAGCGATCTGAGAAGAATGATGAGTAGATAATTAAAGTTTTCTCATCATTGTTCTATATGGCAGAAAAATGGCGTCTTTCCCGCTTTTTGCTAACATCAGTGAGCTGTAAGATCTTAGAACAAAGATGAGTTGAAAAAACGATAATCTTTGAACAAAGATGTGAGATCTTAGATGTAAGATCTTAGTGCTAAAAAACGGGCCTAATATAGTCAAAATGGTGGAACATAATCCAATAAAATCGCCCGCCGGGAAAACCTTTCGGGGCTTCTTAAAGGGGGTGGCGAAAAAATAGTTTTTTTCATTTTTGACATTTAGGAATCCTTTTTGTATTAAAATGTTCAGAAAAAATCGCTGGAAAACACATCCAAAATCAGCTAAAATCACCCGCCAGGAAAGTCTTCTGGGGTTGCTTAAAAGGGGTAGAAGGGGGCGAAAAAATAGGTTTTTCATTTTTGAAATTTAGGAAGCTTTTTTACGCTAAAATGTTCAGAAGAAATCGCTGAACAACAAATCCAAAATCCGCTAAAATCGCCCATCGGAAAAACCTTCTGGGGCTGCTTAAACGGGGTGAAAGGGGTGAAAAATCCTTTTTTGATTTTTGTTATTTCGGTTCGTTCGGAGACTCGATTGTGGTATAAATTAACTCGCTTAAACCGAAAATGATATCACATTTATTGTAATACTTCTGTAACTTATATTAAACTACAAAAAATAAGATTTTAATAACTCCATTGCCAAAATAAAGGAAGTAGCCTTTCTTCCGAAGTTTTACAGAAAGATCAGATCAATGGACGCGTGAAACACTTCGTACAGCTTGCGAAAAGCAATACAGGATAATCTCGAACTTAAAGGAGCAGAGATGTACCTCATTCTTTTTTGCTTCGCTAGTCGTCGGGAACCTGGTTATCTGATGAGAATCAAACTTGTGAAAATTAGACTTTAGAAAAAGAGAGACTAAGCATAGACGCATAGAAACTTTAATATTCTAGTCTATATGGTCCATTAAAGACTAGGTACAATTAGGTTTCGAAAACGCAGGTTGCGAAAGTTACGTCAAGTATGTCACCACTAGATTTGGAAAAGCTTCGGCAGTTTTTGATGAATATGACAATGTTCCTTCGACGAAAGGTATGGCTCACCTCAAACGTTCCAGGAATAAACAGTGCCCAGTGGTAGAATTCACTGATACAACAAAGTTAACAAGAAAGAAGGAAGAGTTCTTGCAAAACTGCACAAAAAAGCAGTGGATAAATCTAGCAATAGGAGAAAAATTGTCCTCAGCAGGTTGTTCGGTACAACATGCCTCTGCTGACGCGGATGTCCTGATTGCAACCACAGCCATTCATAGTGCAAGAACTTAGTTGATGCATCTCATCGGCAACGACACTGTCCTCCTTATTCTACTCCTCTATCATGTCACTGCCACCCACAAAGGCTTATATTTCAGATCCGAGATGAAAGCTTCAAACGAACATAAGCTATGGAATATTTGCTCCATCAAAGAAAAAATAAGGGACATGTGCGGTGCAATTCTATTTCTGCATGCGTTCCTAGACTGTGACACCAATTCGAGATTACAAGGAATTAGTAAATCTGTCGGACTGCCATTGTACCGATCCGATCCGTCTTTCCGTGAGACCCCTAAGGTCTTTATGGACTCGAAGGCTACGAAAGACGAGCTCGTTGTAGCTGGTGAACAAGCTCTTTTGAGAATTTATAAAGGAAAGCCTGAAGAAACTCTCGTGTCCTTGAGACATCGTCTGTTCTTGGCCAAGCTCGCTTCCTCTTCCGCATTTTTCTGCCCTGATCGGATGCCTCCCACAACCCTCAGCTGCAAAGTTCCATTCTTTTCGCGTGCATTTGCAGGTAATGGAATGGAAAAGCGAGGCTGCTGTGATGAAACAGTAGAAATGGGAATGGCGACTCTCTGCTGATAGCTATATGCCAGTGTTGACGGAGAAGAAACCAGCTCCCCAAAGTCTTGTTCAAATTATCTACTGCAAATGCAAATCAGGTTGCGATACGGCCAGATGCACATGCCGTATGAATGGAATGCCCTGTACACTTGCTTGCGGAGAGTGCATGGGAACAAGCTTTAATAACTCTGAACCAAAATCTCAAGAAGAAGAAGAATTTTAGTGTTTTGCAATAACGGTGGGTGTGCTCTTTTGTAGTGTTCATTAATGAAATGATGATTCTCAATATTATGTGATCTAAAAATGATGATTATCAAAACTGTGATATATATATAGACGTGTTAATATTTTTGTTTTCCAACTGTAAAAGAAGCCGATAATAAGAATGATTTTTCAGGTTTCTAGGCGTCTATGCCTATAGTTTCCTTTTATAGTCTTCACACGGTTGATTCTCATCGGATAACCAGGTTTCCAAAGATTAGCGAAGCAACAAAGAGTGGGGTACTTCTCTGCTCCTTTAAATTGCCGTTTGAGATTTTCCTATGTTGCTGTTTAGGATCTGGTTATCTTTCAGACACTCAGATATGGCATTGGTTAAGCAAACAAATGCGTCAATGATATTTTTTGAAATATCAACAAATGCGGAATGATATTTCTTAAAGGCAGTTTGGCTATTTGAAATGAGATGGTTAGACTCAGCAAACCAATACAGTCGGGAGTGAATTATCTTCTCATGTAATTTTCCCAGAGCTGGGGTAATCATAATGGGTCTGAAGGAGTTGGGGTCCTCTTTGGGTTTATTTTATTTTAATATAGGGATGATGAGTGATGTTTTCCAAGTAGATGGGAAGAAGGAATTACTACAGGCGTTGTTGAAGAGGGATAAGAGTGCTTTTTTAGTCTATTGGAAGGTGTCGGAGCAAACATGGATGGATCTGGTCGTGGCTACAAGATGTTTTGGGTTTGATTGAATTGATTGCTTTATCTAGCTCAATCATTGTAAAATTTTGGAGTAGATACTGGGACCCAGGCAAGTCAAAATGGGGTGTTAGGTTGATCTGAGGTGAATTATGAGGGGTTTTTTTGAATTTCTTCTAAAAAAAATCTGCTAAAAATTCAGCTTTTTCTTTGTTGGTTCCCAGCTGCTGACCATTTAGAGTTACCTGGTAATGGAAGGGGTTCTGTGCGGAGAATTTGCCACACATCTTGTCTAGGAATTTATGAATCTTTGGCTCTTGTGTTTCGCGGGACACTGATAAGAGAAACTTTTTGCTTGCCTCTTCTTTTGCAAGTTTGATTGTTCTCTCAAGTTTTGCCTCTGCTTGTAGTTTTGCTATCTATTTTCCAGTGGATGGATTTCTCTTGAAGGATCTGATGGCATTCTTTTTATTGTGCCAAGCTTCTTGGCAAGATGATGTCCACCATGGCTTAGGGGGTTTATTATTCTTCAGTGTTTTTGGCCGTTGGGACTGGGGTATGGTAAGTTTTGCAGCATTTGATTTTTGGAGAGCTGGTTTTGGTCAGTGGACAGTGAAGAGTAGTCATGGTCTGAGACAAAGTGGGAGAAGTTTGGCCAGTCTGCTTTTCGCTAAGCATAGTGGGGAATGAAATTCTCAATGATGACTGGGTCACCAATTATTGTGCCTATGGCGAAATGGTTGCTTAGGAGGTTGTCAATTCTGTTAACAGTAACTTTATTTATTAAATTTGGTGAGACTAATTGAAGATCAATAGTTGAATAGCTCCCACTTCTTTTACTGAAGTAGGTATTTAGGTGTCTAGGAGTCACTATTACTAAATTGGTGAGGAATTCCTCTATGTATTTGCCAGCATTATTTCGAGGTGAATAACCCCAGATAGGACTATGGGCATTGAAGTCCCCAACAAACACTAGATTTGATTTTGAGAAGTTATTAAAAATAAAATGGAAAAAATTTTGTCCATTGTTATTATCATTTGGGTTATATAAATTAATAACAGTAACCTCCATGTTTGACAGCAACAACTTTACACCAATTGCATCAATGTCATGACTGAAATCAGGGAGGCTTATACCGCAGAATTTGAGGTGTGATCTTACAAGAATGGCAACTCCACCACCAGTTCTATTGGAAGATCTATCTTTTCTTAGGACATCATAACCAGGAATTTTGAGATTAACTGATGAGTTTAAATGGGTTTCTTGGAGGCATAGTATGTCTATGTTGTGTGAAGAAGTATACTTAAGAGAGTCGGTACATTTTATAATAATTTAAGGATCTCACATTCCATTGCAAAATTGTGGTGGATAGAGATAACTGAGGCTTAGCCATTGATAGATAGATTTAGTTTATTGACATAGTGCTGAAATTTGTGTTTTCTGTGTCCTTGAGATTTTTTGGGAAGTAGGTATTGGCCATCTCTTCTAGAATTGAGGATTTTTGATCTTCTGTGAGAGATGTTCTCTAGAGTGAGTTGAAGTTGAATATGTAGAGGCATAAGTTTGTAAGTAGTTTTGGATTTTCTTCTGATGTTTCCTTTGGTGATTTTGATGAGGTCAGTTTTGCAGGTTTACTTTTGGAAGATTCCGAATCTGGGTCTCTGATTGGAAGGGGGGGGGAGTCTAAGGCCTTGATTTCAGGGATTATCTTTTGTGGTTGGGTCCTTGTAGTTTTACGCTGTAAAGTTTTTTGGTTAGGTTGTGTGTTTGGTTCAGAAAATTCAGGTGTATCTGCAGTATGCAAAGTGAGCTCAATTTTTGCAAACTGAAGAGGGATATTTTCTTTTTCAGACAACCTTAGAGCCATTGATCTTGACTTGTATTTTGGACATACAGATCTGTTTTCAGAAGAATGGGGGCCTTTGCAATTAATGCATGTTGATTTCTTGTTTGCACAGTTTGCTGTGTTTGGAGGATGTATATTTTGGCATAGATTACACCTTTTCAGGTTTGTTTTGCAGTGTTGTTTTGTGTGACCCATAATCAGACATGTTTCACACTGTATTGGCTTAGCCATATGCTCTTTGTAAGGCATTATCTGACCAAATAAGGATATAGGTTCACTGAAATTCTCTAAGCTGGAGTCCAGGATGAACAGGTGGGATTTAGATATGTATATGCCATCATTGTTGGGTTTTCCAAGTCTGGTGATTTTTGATACTGATATTTTTTGGCCTTTGCAATTCATAAGGCCATCCTTTAAATCAGTTTTGGGAATATCATTAGGGATATTGTATATGACAATTTTTGTTTGGGCAGGGGGAGGGCGAATCCATTTCTTCGAATTGACCTTAATGCCTCCAAGGGAGTTGAGTGACAACACAGTCGTTTTTTCATATTCACAGCCTGCTTGAATAGATATTAAAAATGAACCATCTCTATAGATGTTGAGGTTGAAATTAATTTTCAGAATTTTGAAGAGCTTAAGTCGAATTGTTTGGATGTTTTTTATTTGGAACATGGTTTCAGAAGAGATAGGCAGAATGTGGATGAAGTGCTCTTCTTCCAAAAAAGATGGGGGTGGAGTAGAAACTGTTTTTAATGGGGAGAAACTGGTGTACCGTTTTCTCTTGGATCTTTTAGGAGTGACAGTTTTAAAGCCATCATCATCGTGATTTTAGTTGTTTAGTTGTTTGTTAGTTGTTTGCTGATGGTTATGTTTGTTGGGTATGTTTGATGTTTGTTGGATGTTGGTGATGTTATGTTTGTTGTTGTTGGTTATGTTCGTTGTTTGTTGGTTATTTTTGTTGGTTATGTAGTTACTTGTTGTTGGTTATGTTTGATGTTTATGTTTTGTTGTAGTTTGATGGTTATGTTTGTTTTTTGTTATGTTTTGAACATGTTTGTGGGTTATGTTATGTTTGATGTTTGTTGGTTATGTTTGATGTTTATTGGATGTTGGTTATGTTATGTTTGTTCTTATTGGTTATGTTTGTTTTTTGTTGGTTATGTTTATTGCTTATGTGGTTTGTTGTTGTTGGTTATGTTTGATGGTTATGTTTTGTTTGATGGTTCTGTTTGTTGTTGGTTATGTTTATTGTTTTTTGGTTATGTCATGTTTGATGTTTGTTGGTTATTTTTGATGTTTGTTGGATGTTGGTTATGTTACGTTTTTTGTTGTTGGTTATGTTTGTTGTTGTTGGTTATGTTTGTTGGCTCCGTATGTTGATGGTTATGTTGTTCAATGTGATTGTTGGTTATTTTTCTTGTTTATGTTTGCTGATAATGATTGTTGGTTGTTGGTTATGAGTGTTTGTTATGTTTGGTGGTTGATGGTTGATGTTTGTTGGTTATTGCTTGATGTTTGTTGGTTGTTGGTTATGAGAGTTGTTTGTTGGTTATGTTTGTTGCTTATGTTTGTTGATGGTTATGGGATTTGATGGATATTTTTGTTGATTGTGTTTGTTGGTTATTTTTGTTGATGATGTTTGTTGGTTGTTTGCTGATGGTTATGGGATTTGATGTTTGTTGGTTATGTTTGATGTATGTTGGTTGTTGGTTATGAGAGTTGTTTGTTGGTTGTTGTTTGACGGTTATGTTTGTTGTTTATGTTTGTTGATGGTTATGGGATTTGATGGATATTTTTGTTGATTATATTTGTTGGTTATTTTTTTGATGATTTTTGTTGGTTGTTTGTTGATGGTTGTGTGATTTGATGTTTCTTGATTATGTTTGATGTTTATTGGTTGTTGGTTATGAGGGTTGGATATGAATGTTGGTTATGTTTGTTGATGGTTATGTTTCTTGATGGTTATCTTTGTTGGTTATGTTTGTTGATTTTTGGATCTTGGTTATGTTTGCTGGTTATCTTGTTGGTTATGAATGTTGGTTATTGGTTGATGGTTATGTTGTTTGATGGTTATGTTTACTGGATGTTGTTTGATGTTTGTTAGTTATTTTTTGTTTGTTGGTTATGTTTGATGTTTGTTGTGTTATTTGTTGGTTATGTGGTTTGATGTTTGATGGTTAGGTTTTGTTTGATGTTTGGTGGTTATGTTGTATGATGTTTGTTGGCTATGTTTGATGGTTATGTTATTTGTTGGTAATTTTTATTGCTTTGGATATATTTGAAAATAAATGCTGTTACTAGCCAATGCCACCCCTGTTTCTAGCTGGCAAAATCCCCACCCTGTTACATCACGTAACCCTCGCGCTTTAAATAGGTTCATTGTATTTCTGTGACCTTCACTGTTACATCACGCGACACACCCCTGTGTATTTCAATGAGATGCCTGGCCAGATTCCTAGTTTCTGTGACACAGGTAGCAGATTCCTTGCACACCCTCTAAAAGGGTGTTAACCCTTTTAAATAGGCATTTTCTATGGCTTATAGGTCGAGAATTTAAGAGTTTTAAGATATTGTTTTCCGTATTTTAATTTTTATTATTTTCTCGGTTTTAATCTAAGGCATGAAAAATTCAACCTCGGGAGCAGAGTGACACAGTGATACCGTTTTCAGGCAATGCTGAGGGCCATTTTCATTAAAGACATAATAAATTTCGTGGGTTTTAAGTAATTATTTTGATATTTTTTTCATATTTTTAATTTTTTCTAGATTCAAGGCATGAAAAAAATCATCTTTGAGAGCAGAGTTACAGACAGCGTTACCGTTTTACAGTAACGGACAACGATATCGTTTTCACGCATATCTGGGAGGGGGGGGGTATTTTTTCTAAGGACATACTAGCTTCCGAAGAGCTTAAGCTATTATTTTCCACGCTTATAATTTGGTTTTACATCGGCAATGTTTTCTAGGGCATATAGATCGAGGTTTTAAGAGTTTTAAGAGATTGTTTAACATATCTTAATAGTTTTGTCCCATTTTTCATTATTTTCATCGGGTCTAATAGATCCGGGGCATGACAAAATTGAACCTCGTGAGCAAACTGGCGCAGCGAAAGCGTTTATGCGATAGTGGACAGCAAAGTAGGTAGTAATTTAGTAGTAGTTAATGTGTATCTTGCGACAGATTACCGGGATGACCATTCAGATTCGTTTTTTGCCAGAACTATCGCTAAACTATCAGAGTGCCTTCTCCTAGCTAAACGTAGGAAATTCCCTACAGTTATTTTATGTGTTCTTAATTGCTAATTGAGTGCTAATGTCAACGAGATTGATAGTATTGAATCTAGTATTCGGGAAAATATGATTTACGGTTTGCTTGATGACTTGTTTATCGTGACAGGAGGAACACAAAAATTCACATACATACATAGCACAGGCTCTACATCTGATCTTGACCATGTGATTTGTTCAAAACAGCTTTCCCCCTCTCAAGTGCGCGTCTTTGATACTCCCTTCGGATCACTTCCTAATAGGATTGAGTATAGCACCTCCCTCTTCAAACACTCGCCAAACTAGTCAAAAAGTAAGATCGCAGAAAAGGGTAGAGCTTACGGATTGGAATAAAAAGGATCCCTTTCTTTACAATAACCTATGTGATAGCATTATTTTCAAAAATAAAAGTTCTATAAAATCTGCTAATACAATCCGCTTTTAGCCGCGAAAAGGAAGCGCGAATTCAGCTTAACACGTCCACTGCTCAGTTCTCACATGCACTTCGTCTAGCTGAGGAAGTAGCAGTGCCAAAACGAAAAATCAAAACAGGAACACAAGTAAAAGGGTGGTCAGAAAAGGCGGCTTTAGTTGATGCGTGTCATAAAGCTAAATTCTGGCTCTATATATGGAAAGATTGCGGATGTCCACGAACCGGAATAGTGAATGAAATCCGGCTTCGCACCAAATGTAAGTTTGCAAAGAGCTAGCTAACCATCGTGCAGAAATTATTTGTAAGTCATCGGAAATTGCTCTGCGAAACCCCAATAATATTTGGAGGTCCATGCAAAATAAAAAGAAAAACTATTAAACATTAAAAAAAACACGCCTAAACATATTGCTTATTAGACAGAATTTCGTAACTTCATACCAGGAAAAGAACCATCAATGCATGAGAACAGCCAAGAATTTTAACAGAAACATGAAATTTAATACCAAAATCATTGTAGCACAAATTTTCATGGTATGGTGATTATAATTACAACATAAAAAAACAACCAAAGACATGACTTTTTAGACTTGACTGCCCCGTTGAATGGTATGGGTGCTGCCCGCTTGTACGGTATAGGTACTGCCCTCCTGGAATGATTGGCTACCTGCCCTCCTGTATGGTATGGGTACTACCCTCCTGTATAGATTGGCTACCTGCTCTCCTGTATGGAATGGGTACTGCCCTCCCGGAATATAGGCCCTCCCGTATGGTCGGGGTACTGCCCTCCCGGAGATATTGTTAAATTACTACTTGCAGTGCGAATCCACACTAAGATTTTCTAAAGTTTCACAATTTGAGGTGGATTAATACTGCTTCGATTAATCAAACAGTTCGTGGTAACGAACTGTAAGTAAGGAGCGACACGGCTTAATGGTAACCGAAACTCTAAAAAACGGAATTTTGATACCAATAGATACATCAAAAGAATCATATATTAATGCTGAATTCAAATGTATAAGTTTCATCAAGTTTAGTCTTACCTATCAAAAGTTACGCGCCTGAGAAAATTTGGCTGATTTTAGAAAAAAAGGTATAGAACCTTAATGAAAATCACACCATCATATTCAGCGTATAACAGAATCCTACTGTAGAGGTTTCAAGCACCTATCTACAAAAATGTGGAATTTTGTATTTTTTGCCAGAAGAAAGATCACGGATGCGTGTTTATTTGTTTTTTTTTTGTTTTTTTGTTTGTTTTTTTTCCAGGGGTGATCGTATCGACCCTGTGGTCCTAGAATATCGTGGGAGATCTCATTGAAACGAAAATTAAAAGTTCTAGTGCCCTTTTTAAGTGACAAAAAAAAATGGAGGGCAACTAGGCCCCCTCCCACGCACATTTTTTCTCAAAGTCACCTGATCAAAATTTTGAGATAGCCATTTTGTTCAGCATGGTCGAAAGTATGATAAATATGTCTTTTAGGATAACTTAATCCCCCGAAGTCCCTGTGGGAAGGGCTGAAAGTTATGAACTTTACCCAATGTTAACATATAGTATTGGTTATTGGGAAGTATACAGACGTTTTCAGGGGGGATTTTTTATGGTAGTGGGGGGAGGGGCTGTAACGGGGGTTATGTGGGAGGATCTTTCCATGAAAGAAGTTTTTATGGGGGAAGGGATATTGCTATGAAGGGGGCGCCGGATTTCCCAGCATTATTTAAAAAACGATCAGAAATTAAATAAAAAATGAACAACTTTTTCAACTGAAAGTAAGGAGCAACATCAAAACTTAAAACGAACAGAAAATATAAAGTATATGCTTGGGTTCACCCGCTAGTCAATACCTCGCTCTTTAAGCCAATTTTTTTTTAGTACTTTCATAAGAGCTATTTATTCTAATTAACAACCTTTGTGATTAAGGGGTCATTTTTAAAGAATTGGAACAAAATTCGAACTTTAGCTTAGAGAGCAAGGTATTGAATAGGGGGCGAACCCCCTAATATACGTATAAAAATATATGAATATAGAAGTTCGTAGTAGAGGAGGGGGTACCAGCCCCGTACGAACACCGTGCTGCCATCTACAATTTAGTTTAATGCTGACGGGACATAATTTATTCAAGGATTATCGATCGAGTCTAATGTGGGTGTGTCAAGGTCAATCGATCTGTTGTTGTTGTTGTTTGGCCACGTGCGAATGACATGAGGGGTGATTTACATAATAGAGGGGGGAATTATTGATTCACGAGCGTGGGGAATTATGAAACAAAATGGTCATAGAGTCCCTAGGGGGAAAGATTACGTAATCGCTCAATGACCTCTTTTTCTAAGATTGATTTATTTGTTGTTTCTATGTGTAATAACTCGGGGACGAAGGTTGCACAAGCGCATTGAATTCTAACGGGAACAATGTTATTGATCTAGGACTCGAGGGGGAAGTGAATTTCCGTGGATTTACATAATCGCTAGGGGAAATTATTGATTCACGAAGGGGGAATTAAGAAACAAACATGGCTTCATTGTTGTTTGGTTAGCTTAACCTGAGAAATTGATTTACATAATCGCTATGGAAATTATTGATTCACGAAGGGGAGACTTAAGAAACATTAAGGTTTCTTTAATCTTTAGGCCTGACCAGTGAACTTGATTTACATAATCGGCGGGGAAATTGTTGATTCACGAAGAGGGACTTAAGAAACATTAAGGCTTCTTTAATCTTAGGTCTGAGGGATAAACGTTCTTTAGGACAGAGAGAAAAATTAATATTCTATTTTTAAATAGGGCTTCATTGATCTTTAGTGTCAGGAATCATAAATGACATCACTTGTTATCTTGGAATTATGCGGGAGTCTAAAGAGATAGAAATTCTATTTTTAAATACGGCTTCACGGAGCTTTAAGTCGGAGAGATAAATTGATATTCTAACGAAACCATAATAGTTTAGCTAGGAAAATTTATGAGATGAAAAGATTAACGTAGGAAAGGGTTTCCTAGAAATTTGAAATGTGAAAGTACTGAGATGCCAAACAAAAGGAACACGATGAAATTACTTTTAGGGATTATTTGGGCGAAACGGTTTTAGACAGCTTATGGAATTATTTCGGCGAAACCGTTAGAGACGTTGATTTAAAAGATGATTTAAAAGATGATTTTTGAGTGTGGTCGTTATAATACACAAGTTCCATTGAACTGTGTTGTGAGGTCCCCTACCACAACCCCAAAGAGCCCCAATCGCCCTACCCCGATCCAAAGGGTTCCCATCCCCATACCCCAACCCCGAAGGAAGCCCCCGGTCCTCAAAGCCCCCAAACTCCCAAAGGCCCTCCATCCGGTCCCCCAAAGGCCCACCCAGACCCCCAAAGGCCATCCCCAGGCCCCAAATGTCCCCCAGGCTCCCAACTGTCCCCCCGGACACTCAAAGGCCCCCCAAGCTCCCAAAGGGCCACCGGCGCCCCAAAGGCCCACCCAGACCCCCAAATGCCATCCCCGGGCCCCCCAAAGGCACATCGAGCTCCCAAAGGACCAACGGGGTCCCAAAGGCCCTCCACCGGTCCCCAAATGTCCCCCAGGCAACCAAAGGCCCTCCCGGCGCCCCAAAGACCCACCCAGACCCCCAAATGCCACCCCCGGCCCCCCAAGCCCATCCCCCGGTCCCCAAAGGTCCCCCGAGCTCCCACAGGACCACCGCCCCTCAAGGGACCCACAGACCCTCAAAGGCTCTCCCCGAGCACTCGTCTTTCGTTGATGTGTGTTTTCTGAAACCTATGATTTGGGATGTGTAGTTTGCTACTTCAGGCTTTTCTGAGCTAAGGTTTCCTAGTATTTCCTAGGTGAATGTTGTCTGAAACCAATAGTTTGGGATGAGTAGTTTGCTATTTCAGGCCCTTATGAGCTAGGTTTCTTAGCCTTTCGTTGATGTGTGTTGAGTGAAACTTATGATTTGGGATGGTTAATTTGCTATTTTTGACTTTTCTGAGCTAGATTTCTTAGCCTATCATATGTGTGTCCTTTCAGAAAATTATGATTTGGGAGGTGTAGTTTGCTTTTGGACTTTTCAGAGCTAGGATTCTTAGTCACTCATAGGTGTTTGTTGTCTGAAACTTCGAGTTTGGGATGAGTAGTTGGCTATTTCAGACTTTTCCGAGCTAAGGTTTCTTAGTCTTTCGTAGGTGAATGCTGTCTGTTACTGGAGGTGTAGTTTGCTTTTTGGACTATTCAGAGCTAGGATTCTTAGTCACTCATAGGTGTTTGTTGTCTGAAACTTCGAGTTTGGGATGAGTAGTTGGCTATTTCAGACTTTTCTGAGCTAAGGTTTCTTAGTATTTTGTAGGTGAATGATGTCTGTATCTTATGATTTGGGATATGTAAATTACTATTTCGGGCTTTTCTGAGTTGGATTTCTTAGTCTTTCATAGGTGTGTAGTGTCTGAAACCAATGATTTGGGATGTGTAGTTTGCTATTTTCGACTTTTCTGAGCTAGGTTTCTTAGCCTTTCATAGGTATGTGTTGTCAGAA